>NC_142747.1:11677086-11977086 GCF_051943395.1 Hippocampus bargibanti
GCACGACATCAAGATCAACTCCCTTTGTCACCGGTGTAACAATAATTATTTTTCTATGTAACACACCATCCTTTACTGAGCCCAGATAAATGGACATTTTAAAAGTCAATGCCCCATACACTTTTGATGCCTGGAGTAGAACGCAGACACTTTGAGAATGTAATGGATATTTTTTCTTTTTTGCCCTTTTCTGTGAGTCACCGCTGGAGATTTCGAGAGGTATGAAATGAAGCACAGAGGATGAATTTACTTGCGTGCATGAGTGGACCGACATTTTATTTTTATGTACACATATCCAGATTTGACAAGAAGTGAAGCACAAAAACACTTTTCCAACAAAAGCTTCATGTTCACATTAAAATTTGGCCTGTGAAGATTACGTCAATGCTCGTTGGAGGTGTAACCAATGTAGAAACAAGCGACGTTTCTCTTGGTGCCAAAACAAGGTGAGAGAAGATGGAAAATCAGAGCCAGTGGAAAAACATTGTCTATGCCCGAGATCAACATTGGGAGTGAAGAAAAAAAACACTGGTGTACAAAGAGACAGACACCAAACAGGTAGCTTGGGGGAAAAAGCTAGAACAAATCCTCAAGTTGTTCAGTGGATCTCAACATAAATGCTTTGAAAAATCAAACTGAGCGTTTGAGCTCGTGACATCTTTTGATGGGTGGATGGATGGATTGATTTGCCTTTATTAGTATCGCAGTGGAGAAATTTCATTTCACCGCAGCAAAGTGATGATAGGAATGAAAGTAGAAAAACAAAATACATGGGCTGCTGGAAAGGCAGCCACTCACGCGGCGCCGTCTTGAAGTCAAAAGAACAAAAAAAACTGAAATAAATAATATAACAACACAAAGACAATATGACAACACAAAGACACAGAGAGTCATTCATTCTTAAGCACTTTCTGTACCCTCTTTGTTACATGAAGCAGTTCTGGATTAAAGAGGAGAGGATCAAAGTGTCTTTCCACCAGTGGATCAGGGACATCATGGTGGAACGTGCACGTCGACTATAAGCTAAATGTTGAAAGCAAACAGCTGCAGCTGTAGCATCCATTGACGAAAAGAGATTGGCTCACATCTCCTGTCCTAAATAAATCCGCTTCTATTCCAAGCCGCAACAGTTCCACATACGCATCGGCGCTCTGCGCTGACGCTCCTTTTCTTCTTATCGCAGGCTCCTCAAGCCATGCATCCATCCAGCCACAGACTGTCCAACAGCACCGATCTTTCCGCTGAACAAAGCGGGGTTGTGAAGATGCTGTCCATTACAGGCGCAAAAAAGCACAATGGCCCCAGAGCTGTCCAGCAATGACAGTCGAATGGCAGCGACATTCCTCCCATTTAAAAACAGTACTGGCATATTCATGCTGCCGAAAAGGCGCAACCGCTCAGCACATTCTCATCCTTGATGAATGTCGTGGTCAAAAATGCTGAAAAACAATCCGTATCAATTCCACACCACGCACAACAACACAAAGTGACAAAAGAAAACACAAAACAAGACAAAAACAACGAAAAAGGCTCATGAGAGCACTTGCTGACGGCTGCCTACTTGGGCGCCATCTTGGACTCCTTGATGTCACACTTAAACCTTTTTTTTTTTTTATTGTACAGATATAAACGAATTAATCGTGTGGTTTTTGAAGGGAGTGTACTGTCATTTCTCCATAGATTTCTTCCATCAATCTTATATCATTTCACAAATGGGTCGCCAAAGCTTGTTTTTTTTTGTCTCTTTCTCTCCTGCAACCACCTTCAATGTGCCCTTGTTGTTCTTTGTCGATCTTTAGATCTGTGATTTTCACTCTGTCCACTGAGTTAACTGCATTTGTCCAACTTAAATCAAACGTGCTTGTCGTGACAGGAGTGTTGTGGATGAGCTGAAGCGATGTCAGTGTGCCGGCTTCCCCTCATCTGAACTTCCAGAAAAATACAGAATCTCTCTTGCAGCCCCACTTAAAACACACCAAAGAGGTATGTATTGATGTGGAATACTTTACATATTTATCAATGCAAGATTTATTCCAGAAGAGCTCAAAGTGCACAGGCATGTTTAAATTCAATTAGAAATGCCTCTTTCCTGTTGGTAAGGTAAAGGTTCACTCAAATTTAAAGAAAGCACATCATTGCTGGATGTTCTCTAAGGAAAATAAAGAGTGGTGGCAAGAAATATGCAAAGAACTTTGCACAATGTATGTACAAGGATGGATTTGATATATTCTCTGTAAAACAGGATTAGTGTTTTTTGTCCAAAGGGTTCCAGATGATTCAGGCGGACATTTTGATGAGTGTTAGCTTGTTTGAGGATGTGGGGACTCTTTTGTATGTAAGGATGTGGGAAGAAAAAAATGCATGTAACAATAAGAATAAAAGCATAAAAATGGTTATTTTATAATTCTTTGAATTATAAAATAATAAATCTAAAATAATCTAATCTTTATCCTAAAGTAGACATGACGCGCACCTTATTTTTTTTTGTTTTGTTTGATGTGATTAGGCGTTAGGGAACAGAAAACAATCAATACTTTGAAGCATTAAAATGAATTGATAAATAGCATGTCAACCCATGGCCCAAATCAAGAGAAGACAAAGACTGAATATATGTTTTTGTTTATTTATTTGTTTTTATTTTACTTATATGCTTCTGCTGGTGCTCTTTCCACAATGATGATAATTAGTGTTATGCAACGGTGTCTATTATGTCCTTGTTGAATTCATATTACTGTGCACACTCTATTCACACACGCGCACACACACACACGCATTAACACACACACATATACATATGCACGTGCACACACGAATACATATGCACACTGTAATATTTTAACCTAACAATTTTTAGTGTTGTAACCTAACAACACACACGCGCACACACAGGCACAGACACACGCACACTCACACACACACATGCACATACGTGTGCGCACACACGCACACAAAACAGGAAAGCCAAATTGGGTGAAAAGAAAAAGATTAAGAGTGAGGAAAGGCAAGGACATGGGAGGGAAATGAAAGGGCGCGTGGTAGAATGAATTTAAATTAAGGCCTTAAGATATCTTTTGTCTCTCCTGTCTTCTTTCCTTGCTTGCTCTTTCTTTCAGCTGTTGTTATTCCAATCTTGAACCAGGAGCGGACCAAGGCTATTGCTGTCTTACTGGTCAGTCCTTACACAAAGCCGCACACGGTGTGATGATTGCAGACCGTCAGTGCTTTGTCACAAGAGATGTAGAAAGAAATTTGCTCTAAAATGATGTTCCCAGTTTTTACTAAATCAGGGGTGCTCAATACGTCGATCGTGATCGACCATGACAAGATGATGTGACATTGTTATGAACTGACGCTATACAAATAAAAGTGATAAACGTCAGCCTATCAGCCGTCCCTTTACTTGATTGATACACCGGACAAGCAATCAGATGACATCTCATTAGGTACACTGTGCGTGCTCAACCAACGCACCTGAGCGTTGCAAAGTTAACAAGCAAGTCGTTAGTTACAGCCTAATTTTTCGCTCGGTTTTTGCCTCTTAAACATAAGAGGGCATAAAATGAGTGGGAGAGCTGGACGAGGTACGAATAAAAAACGTTTCACTTTCATACGGAATCGGAGGAGGAGTTTTTTTTCACGTGACATATTCAAAGTGCGTTTGTCTTGTCTGCCAATTATCAGAGTGAACCCGGGTAATTGCAAAAAATATACACAATTATGTTGTGTTGTGCAACATATGTGATAATACATCAACATAAATTGCAATAATCTGCAATATATTCCAAATTAAATCATTTTGTTTTTGTTTTTTCAAAAGGAGCTCCCATGCTGAAAAAGTGTGAGCACCGTTGGACTTGATGTTGTGTGTGGTTTTTTTTTTTTTTTGCAGGTGGGCTGTAGTGCTCTCTCAGATCAAGATGAAGTGCATCTTACTATGCTGGAAAAACATGTATGTTCATAACAGAATCATAACAGAATTAGCTCTTGATTTGACCTTTTTTTCCCCCATGTCGCATGTTCTGCATATAGATAAGCCTAAAACTTTCCTCAGAAAATTGATATCGCTCACATCGATCCTTGACTTGACTGACCTTTTGTATTCATGGAAAGCGTCTATGCTCATTTTTTTCCTTTTATTTTGTTTCCCATTCCAGGCCTCCGTAGCATGCGTCCGCGTCCAGCACGTTCAGGCGTCCTACCAGAGACCCCCACTCAGCCCCTCACCCATTCAGTCACACAATGCACTGCTGCACCTCAACGTCTCAGACCAGGACTATAGCGAGTTGGATCGCAACATCCTTCAACTTTGTGGTAAGTCAAAACACGCGTACACAAATAGTGAGGTGGGAAATGTTAATTGACTGTGAATGGGGAATGGACTGCTTGGTCAATGTTTATAACCTTACGCAAAATGGAGCTTGATAATGTTGCTACCGGATACACAAGGCGTATGTAAGCTTTATTTACTTGCTTCTAATTGTCAACAAATAAAAGTTGCCTTAGGGTCTCTCTGCCTCTGCCCGTCTCTGCATTTTGTCTCACCTCCTCTCTGTCAAACTTTCAGTTCATCCTTCCTTGCAGTCTTCACTTGTCTTGTCTTCATTATTCCAGTATCTGTTTGCTGGTTTGTGTTTACCGCTCCCTGACCTCTCTGTCACAAAGCGTTTCTCTGGGGATTGCTTTCAGTCTGCCCTGCGTACATGTTCTGCATCCCTACCTCGGACTTTTCTTTGTTTTTTTTTTTGTACCGTGGCTCCCTCTGTTTTACAGTCATCGCTCTTTCGCTCTGCTCTATCTTTTAGGTGAGCTTTATGACCTTGATGCAGCGTCTCTCCAGCTCAAAGTCATCAATTATGTAAGTGCTTGACATCAGTCATGGACTCCCACATGCATCCACACACTATAGATGCCAAACAGGAAAACCTTTCAAGGCACCACAATTTGTCACGATAACGCTTACAATGTTGGTGTTAACCTGCTGATCATATCCTCGCTTGCATATACGCGTAGTGAAAGAAAGAAACGTGATTGATTGGTGAACTGTAAGCTGTTAATTTAAATGAACTCCAAACATGGACTTTCAAGGAGGAACGGGAGGTGAAAGTCACATACAGACAGTCTAGACAGAGGTGTGCAGTTTTTCTGAAGAATACAGTCAGGTTTGGATCACCCGGTTGTTGTATATTTTTATTTTGTAATAAAATGGGCAAGCGATAACCCAGAAGAATATGACAAAGTAGTAGCAGAAAATGGGTGGAGATTGGGGTGTTTCTCATTGGATTAAAATATTTGGGAAAATGGGGCTTTCATATGCGGTTATGTACAATTGTGTGTCAATGGGGGATGAGGATGTTTGCTGTTGCTGGTTTTTAATCTCGTCCTGCAGCCATTTTGGTGCATTACAGTGTGAGTGTGAAGAAGCATTGCTATTTCGATACCAAAGCGTGTGGGTGGATGCACGCCCACAGAGCATGTGCACTCATGTACATGGGTATTCAAAATGATGTCCTGTCTGCAACCACTTTCGGCACATTTGTGTCATATTCGAAATGCCTGCACTGACTACACATTATTACACGGTAACTGGCAACAGGGTATTGCACCTTGTTACAATACCTGATAAGTATCAAATATTTTGACGGAACAAAGACGTGACCGCCCAGGTGTTTTTGCTGACACTGTCGGATGTTTTTTAATTGCGTCATACAAAGTGCTGTTAAATTAACAGCTCTTGTCTAGCATGATTATCTCCATAAAGGCCGAATCTCCCGTCAGTAGTTCATTAAGAGCTCAAGCTACCGTATTTTCCGCACAATAAGGTGCACCTAAATGCCTTCATTTTTTTTCAAACGCTGACCATGAGCCTTATAATCCGGTGCGCCTTATATGAGGAAATGTTTTGAATTTCCATACTTTCTGGAGTAGAAGGTGCACCCCAAATGAATGGTGTATTCTCAAACCTTTTCCATATATAAGGCGCACCAGACTATAAGGCACACCTTCAATGAATGAAAAAGGTTTTCCAAATATAATATATAAATATATAAAAGTTTTCCAAATATAAGGATGACCTGATTATAAGGCATGACAATAGAGGTTGGGGTTACACACGACTTCTTCGACAGGGCAAAATGGAGTCATGGCTGTTGACAAGCATTGCGAGACCCGGCTCAATATTACTTCACATACATGTATAAGGCGCACCCGCATATAAGGTGCATCTATTTAAAGAAAATGCTGGCTTTTGGGTGCACCTTATACACCGGAAAATATGGTACGTCATTCATTGAAGGTGCACCTTATAGTCAGGAAAACACGGTACCCAAAACCTTCTTCATTCAGCTAACCAAATGACATTTAGTGGAACAGGAAAAACAATCAGACACTAATGAATTGAACGCGATCTTGTATTTTATATTTTGTAAGTCTACCAAACACATTGCCGTGCTATTTCTTATCAATATTTTCATGTGTGTTTGTATTCGTTTCCACATAGCTGCAAGAGCAGACTCGATCACAGTGTTGTTGTCTGCTATTAGTGTCTGAAGACAACCACCAGCTTTTCTGCCAGGTACATTCAAAAGCCAAAATGTGCAATGTCGCCACTACCCCACTGCGATTAGCCCAAATCGTTTTTATTGAATTCCTCTTATGTCTTGTGACCGCATACATCTGTGACCTTTAGGTAGTCGGAGACAAAGTTCTGGAGGAGGAGATCAGTTTCTCGGTGAGAACCACAATCATGTTTGCCACTTAGTGAAGTCTTGTGTCGTCTAGAAACATTACACGATTGAAATAGAGAGCTACATGTTACTCATAGTATCAAAAGTGCATTACATTATGACTGATTTTGTAAAAACAGGTTGATGTTGGTGCCCAACCCCTTTTGTGTAATATTGACAATGCAACATTTCTTTGGACTCCATGCCAAATTATTGAACGGAATTGCTAACCTTTCATTTTCATTCATTTTCTATCTTGTGTACAGTTGATGTTTGGACGTTTTGGTCAGGTTGTAGAGAAGAAAAAGTCAATAACTCTTCAAGACATCAGTGCTGTAAGTTAAATCTTCTCATTTCACACAATGGGGAGGAAAAAAAACTTTTTTAGTTGCACGTGATTAAAATGTGGTAAACTGATGTCGTTTTCAGAATTTTTTTCCCTCACAAAAGGAAGTTTCATACATTTTAATCACGTACAACGGTGTACATATCTGAATGAAGTCAATCCAAAGTATCCAAGCATTTTTTTCAGTCTCATCTCTCAGTTTCCGTGTTGATTGTGTGTTCACACTGAGCCAATCTCCCTGCCCATCAGGAGGAGCGCAGGCAGCTGTGCAGTATGTTGGCCTGTGAGATCTCCTCCCTGCTGTGTGTCCCAGTTGTGAGCAGGGCTACGGGCCAAGTGGTGGCTCTGGCATGCGCATTCAACAAGCAGGGTGGACAGAGGTATGTTTGAGTCATTCAAGGTAAAATTACTCTGTGTGATTCTTATGCAGTCATTCAAATTTGTGCGTTGTGAAATAATGCTAATTTGGCAGTGGCCTACGTGAAGGGTTGCCTTATAATAATAATAATAATAATAATAATAATAATAATAATAATAATAATAATAATAATAATAATAATAATAATAAATTGTATTCATAAGCGCCTTTCAAAGCTCTCAAGGACCCTTAAAACCTACGGAGCGCATATGAAAATGTGTTTTGTCCGTTATTGGTGCTATTATTATTTTATTACCATATCCGGTGTATAAGGCGCACCCAAAAGCCTTAATTTTCTTCAAAAGATGACCCTGCGCCTTATACGCAGGTGCACAACAGGTCTCGCAACTCCTGTCAGCAGCCACGACTCCAATTTCCCCCTGTAGAAGTCGTGTGAAACCCTAGCTTCGACTGTAGCGCCTGATAACGTCATGTGCCTTATATATGGATAACTTTGATATACTGTATTAATATATTATATTTGGAAAACATTTTTCCTTCATTGAAGGTGTGCCTTATACATAGAAAAAAGTTTGAAAATACACCATTCGTTGGGGGTGTGCCTAATACTCTGGTGCGCCTCACTGGAAAATACGGTATATATATTATATATTTGTATATATTTATTTTTTTTATATATTTCTATACATGTCTATCCATTTTATATATTCTATTCTATTCTATTCTATTCTATTCTATTCTATTATTTTGACTTAAAGATGGTGAAAGTTGCTGCCTTTACAGCTGCTTCTATATTTTGTTCCTTTCCTTTCCTCTTCCTTTCATAACTTTACTGCTGTGACTTGTGAATTTCTCCATTTCGAGACCAATAAAGGTTATCTAATCAAAAATCTAATCTATTTGAACACATACACAAGAGGCATTATACAGCTGGACGCACGCATGATTCAAATGCACGCTCACGTAAACAATACAATAGGTAGCATCCATGCACGCTAGCGTATGTTCTTAAAAAGGCGGCGGGCATCCAGTATTACTGAGGTGTTAAACTATATATATATATATATATATATATATATATATATAGTTTAATATGGATATGGATTTTTTTTTCACTCCTCACAATCAAATTCATCCCAGTCTTGACCTTCTGGCTCTAAAATGAACAGTTCACGTACACAAACACACCAGGTTTCCTGTCAAAGTCCATCCTGTTAGCGCGCTGCTTCTCAGAAATGCGTAAGCTCGCACATCAGTGCAAGCAGACATGTACACCCAACCATTCGGAACCAGAGCTGTGATCCCAATTGCTCTCATGCAACTCCCAACTTCACTATGGCCCTTTTCGTCCATTACCACGGAAACCAAGCACAACATTAAAAGTCGACTTTACGACCCCCCCCCCCCCCCCCCCCATCGCGCATGTCGCTACCGTGCTTGTGCCCTTCTTTTCGACAGTATGATTTACCGGGGCTGTTGTATTTCAAAATGCTAAGTATGCTCACACCTCAAACCATTCACCCAAATCTCCGAAAGGAATTTGCCCATTTAGAAACTTTTACCGAATTTTCCACCTTACTGCGATGGCAAAAAGATCAATCATTCTTCCAATTGATCTTTTCACTGCTTTTTCTATTAATCCCCCGAACCAGCAGGATACACTGCACAGGCCACATCAATCGACTGTGTCCAGCTGCGGGCGATATGTCAGCTCGCTTCTTGTGTGCGTATGTATAATTGGCAGGAATGTGACCTCTCCCCAGCTTTGTCTGCCATCTATATCGATATCTTCGGGTCTCTGTATCTTCTTCCTGCACATCCAACATCACGTATACGTGCACTTGTGTACAGCGCTTATCTTTTGTAAGCACCCTTGCTCTGCAGCCTCCACTAGATGGAGGGGGGTGGTGGGGGAGGTTATATCTTTTGCTTTCTTGGTAGCTCATTACTATAGTAACAGCCGCAGGATTGTGGCAGTAACCGCACTCACAGGATATCGCTTATCATGTTCAAGTCCGCAGGGAGGTGGAGTCCATCCCAGCTGACTCCACATGAAAAACGGGCGACACGTTTGACTGGTGGTCGCCACATATGCAGACGGACAACATTTCACAATGAAGGTGTCGGCACCAAAGCCAGGGACACTTGGCCTTGTTTTGTCTGCTCAATCTTTCAGTTAGATTTAGACACCCTCAAACAAATTAGTTGATACATTTTGGCAATACTGGACTGTCATCTTCTTGTGTTTTTAGCTTTGTAATTGGTGTTTAGTCATCACAAAGATGATTCACTCCATTATAAAAAGCCAACGGGGCCGATGCAGCAGGCTTCTATCTCCAACTGTACTTTGTATGATCTCTGCGTGCCATTTTCTTTGTGCCCAACTTCCGTTTCTGGTCTTTGGAAGCGGTGTCACACCGTCCTATAAACCTATTTCGAGGTAAAATCCTTCATGGGAAAAATCAAGCCGAAAAGGTTTTTTTGAAAGGAAATCAAAAAAAAAAAAGAAAAAAGGAGAGAAACTGGTGTTCTATTGAACATCAGTCACAGAGGGCTATAGTGGGAGTGAACTTGATTGGAGGCCTGTTCGAGGCTGGATATGATTCCTGCCTCCTTTGCAGGTTTCCCACAAGGTTCAGTCAGCCAAGGGCAAGAGAGCCCTGGAGCTATTGTTTGAATGGCACATTTGCCCGTTAATGTTCCACTGCCCTCTCTTGACAGGAAGCGACAACTGCAAGCAATGATCTCAGAAGTCACAATCTGTTAGCAAAATTGACTGTTAAACGTTACGACATGATCAGATATTAAATTAGATGAGTAAGGAAGGTGAAATATTTCAATTGGAATTTGTATCAAATTATGTCTTGGGAAATATTTTCTCCTGTGCCGCCTTCTCTGCTGGCCTAAAATATCAGAATCACGGACTGATGTAAATTATATTTTGTCCATGAATTTTTATTAAATAATTCAAACTGTGATTGGCTAGTCACATGATTGGCTAGTTACTAGCAATCATAGTATCACAAGCCTCTAGTGATAAGAGCATACTGACCAGAGCTAGCACACTGTATACGTAGCGAGCTGCATAAACAAATACATTTTTGTGTTGATTTAATAGCGGTTTTTTTCAACCCACAATGGCTGAAGGAGGAGAAGAAATGGATTTGGTTGCAGATTTACTGTTACTTTCATTTTCAAGATGGACTTTTCAAGAATAGATTAACATCATTAAGGTTGGACAGCTCCAAAGCTAGCAAATATAGCAAATAATATTGTAATTCTATGAGGCTATCGTGAATCCGCACGTTCATAGTAAAAATTCGAACGGTTTAATGTATTTCTTAAGTTTCTTCTAGTCACAAGTTATTTCCAGGCCAACGGCACCCACTGGTGGATGTGTAGTAATATCACACCACATTCACATCTGATTGCTTCAGACATAGCATTACTGAAGGCCTAGGAGTGACATGTACGAGCCGCCACTGATATCAACATATATATTTCGGAAACGTATTGAGAAGGTAGTATCGAAACGAGTATTGTTGGTGTTGGTAGTATTGACGACGATACTAGTGCAGCGTGTTCTACCGGAAACAAATTCCTTGTGTGTTCTACATACTTGGCAATAAAGATGATTCTGATTCTGATTCTGAAACACTGAGAACGGATATGTTTCACTGAGAACTACTACGTGTCACTGAGAACTGTGATTTTTCATAGTTGTTTTGTTTCATTCAACTCTGAGTCCTTGATCCTCTTTATTTGGCTGTAGTAAAATGTAATTCCAAGAACAGAATCACCTGTTCCCCACAGACACACGGAGGCCGATGAACACGCCATCCAGCACTGTTTCTGTTACACTTCAACGGTCCTTACCTCAACGTTGGCCTTCCAGAAGGAACAGAAGCTGAAAGTAGAGTGTCAGGTAATTTGCCGATACATGTCCGCAAACACCCATTCAGTTTGCATGCTTTCATATAACATGAGCGTTCCATCCAAGAAGCTTCTTTATGTACACTTTTTAATCCACATAGGCACTCTTGCAAGTGGCCAAGAACCTCTTCACACACTTGGGTATGATGTTCTGTCTCCCTGTCAGTATCTTGTATGAGGTGTTTATTGTTTTTTGCCTGCTATGTAATGTGCTGTATTTAAAGGACAACCGACGTCACCGGACAAGTTGTGTCCATAATTTGTAAAATGGATTCAAGTGACTTCTACTGAGCGTATTTTACAATGATTCCACCGCATATAGCTATATTTTACGTTTTAAGACTCGCGCTGAATATTCCGGAAGTCTTGTTTTTGAGTTGGTGACGAGTCCTCACTCTACGTCACTGAAGGAACGCCCCTGACTGAGAAACGACATACATTGCATCACGTCAATGCATTTTGCGGTACTTTGGTTGGTCTGAAAACTTCGTGTTGATCCGTGTTGATGGCAAAATTAGAAGGAAAACACATAAATAACAAGATGGTGAATCCTTGTGTGTGGCACCGAGCATCTATTTGATATTCACTGACAAAAATTTCAAGGAATTAATCAGCCCGTTTCCACTGAGCTTTCGACTGAGCTTTGTCGCCCTCTTCTGCCTCTTTTCGGTGCTACATTTCCTTCCCCAGATGACACACATTCGGTGCTACATTTCCCCCCTCAAAATGACACGGAATAAATTCTTTAATCGATCGTAAACATGGATGCTTTCCTCTTCAGAACTATTTGAATCATATTCATAACTGGATGAGTAACAAGAAAGCCTTCTGAAACTCGCCACTTCCGGTTTCAAATTTTAGACACTTTAAGTCAATTTTATTGGTGTTTTGCATTTGACTAAAATATCATTTTGCGTGTTTTGGGTATTTTAGCTGCTATAAAAGGTTTTTCTGATGTCAGTTAGGAAACAAAAAAGTGACGTCGGTTGTCCTTTACGTGATGGCTAATGAAACATGTAGCGGATGTAATATCAAAAACATCAAAGGCGTTTAGACCCCGAGCTATGAAATAACAACGGAATTTAAAAGTGAAGGCTTGTCTTCAACAGTCGCCCCCCTCGGTGCAATTAGTCTTTGCTGAGACATTGTGACTGCTGCTCGAACAGATTAATAATAATAATACATTGTATTTCAAGCGCCTCTCAAAACACCCGAGGACACTTTACAATAAAAACAATAAAACAAAGCACATAACAATAAAACCATAGGTAAAATGATACATAATAAAATAGCAGATAGAACTAGACATTGAAAGCAATTTTAAACAACAAGATTAGAACAATCTGTGTGTGGAACAATTAGCACCTCTTTGGATAGAGCACCGTGAACAATAAATCTTTTATCTGATTGTATAACAGAATCACTGTTGCTTACGCTTCTATCTGTCTTTATCTATCTAGTCCTTTAACTACAGTAATTTCCCCGCCCATTTTATTTTTATTCTCGTCTCTTTTATGCTTTCAGATGATGTGTCCGTGCTACTACAGGAAATTATAGTGGAGGCCAGGAACCTCAGTGGCGCAGAGATGTAAGTCAGCTTGTGAGGGTGGAGTGTGAATGTCTTCATTTCCCTTTGCAAAACGTTATCTTGACTCTTTGAATGAGAGTTCACGGTGGAAATGAATGTCATTTGGACAGCTGTCACGCAATATGCTGGTTGTCTTTCTCTAAACGTTTCACTGTGTCTTTTCAGCTGTTCTGTGTTCCTGCTGGATCGCCACAGCCACGAGTTAGTGGCTAAGGTGTTTGACGGTGGTGTGGTTAGTGATGAGGAGGTATGTCGACAATCTGCTACCATTTTCAAATTCGCAGTTACAGTACACTGTTTGCTTGTTTGTTTGTTTGTTTGTTTGTTTGTTTGTTTGTTTGTTTGTTTGTTTTTTTGGGGGGGCAGGGCTCAAAATCACAGATTTTTTTTATTCTCTTATTCAGATTAAATGTGACTTCAGCATTTAACCCAATTTACACAAGTCATAGAAATATGGCCACAAAGGATCACCCCACATTTATTTAGTTGTCAGCTTTCAAAACTTTTTGACACCATCAATCTGACCTATTACGTGCTCTATTTCATGTGCAATTACGCTCAGGGGGGGGAGGGAGATGAGATCTTGATACACAAGACTTGACAGGCGTCGTGTTAATGATCAAGACACCACTTTCATTGTGTTGGTGCTTGCTGACAGCGGCAGACGTGTTGGATCTTGTTACTACAATGGAAAGAAGAAATGCAACACAAACGTATGTGTCAATTCCTAATCTGTTTGTCCATGTGTGCAGAAAGAATTCCGTATCCCAGCAGATCAAGGGATCGCAGGTCATGTGGCGACCACGGGTCAAATTCTGAACATTAAGGATGCCTACTCCCATCCTCTTTTCTACCGCGGTGTGGACGACAGTACCGGTTTCAGAACTCGCAACATCCTCTGCTTCCCCATCAAAGATGAGACCAACGGTAAAATCAAAGATAGCGGTGGTACACCGTGTCGCTCCATTCTACCGGGGGTAGAATATCAAAATATTTCAGACAAGATGTACATTATGTGTTATCTTTTTATGGCCTTTCATCTTCCTTACGTAACTTTGCTGCTGTGAATTGTGAGACTAATGAAATTTAATTTAAAATAATCTAAATTAATCTAATCTCATCTAGCGACACTATAACAGTTTCTATGCTTCTACAACGTTTGACAAGATTTTAGGTACGTGAGCAGTTTCCCTGCGTTGTTGGGGGATACGCTGCAAGGGCGTTGCTGTCTCTGCCACTCTCGTGTTCTTCCTTGGATTGGATTGGATATGCCTTTATTAGTCTCATAGTGGAGAAATTTACATTTCACAGCCTTTCCTTCTATATTCATCTTCATTATTTGACTTTAGTAATCCACGTTGATATTCCCCAGAGGTGATCGGGGTTGCTGAGTTGGTGAATAAAATGAACGGGCCGTGGTTCAACCGCTTTGATGAGGATCTGGCTACAGCGTTTTCCATCTACTGTGGTATCAGTATTGCACATGTAAGTCTCTTCTCAGCCGGCCATCTATTTACATAACCGTTAGTGGGATTTGGATTTATCTTATTTCAAATCGCTGATATCCTCTGATTGATTGGGTGATTAAGGAAATAATTTGGCCGTATTTACAGCTTCACCTTAATCATGGCTGTAAATTACATTGTGCACCCGAGAACATCAATGTTGTCTGACAAGTGTGTATCAGCTGCGAGAGAATAAAAAATGTGAGTGGAGTCAGAGTACAGAGAGAAAGAAGGTCTCGAGAGAAATTGGAGGACATTCCTGTATGTGATAGAAGCAAGCTGCTTTATGTTGTAGTGCAGAGGCTTTGTGGCAACTGCCCCGAGCCCAATCAACAAAAAATGATGTTGCTGACGAATATTATGTTGAAATGGTGTTTGGAATAGGAAAGATTATGACAGAAAGGCTACTTGGGCGACAAATTGAAAATATGTTGGTTTTTTTTGTTTTTGTTTCTTTAAGAGAACACTTGTTGCATTGCCCCAATTCAATCAAATTCTAACGCACAACCTTTAAGACGGATGTGCGAAACAATCAGCTACTATGCAAGCATGAATTAGTTAAAACTGAATGTATTTCACCCGTTCAATTGGACAAGTGAAATTCCTTTAGTCACAGTTTCGGATTAATTTTTTAAAATAGTGTTCCACAAAACTCACATTTATTGAGATTAAGCTGTATATATTTATAGTTTTTTTTTTTTGTCATGACGAAAGCACCTTTTTACACCATTGGCTTTTAATCTTGTAAAAATGGATTTACTCGTTCCACCCTAAAATAAAACGTTTCCAGCATGTGACTTTTCATGATTGCAGATATTTGATAGTTTGTCAAACTGTACGATTTATTTTGTTTGACAAATGGTCCCCCCTACAGTCAATTAATTGAACAATTTAAAATTTTACACGATTACTCGTCAAAAGCTACCACGCTGAGGACTGCGCCGACTATGTAAGCAGCCTGCAATTTGGGTTTGAAAAGTTGGATTTAGTCATGTAACTGTAAGATGGGCTTTGTTTACTATGACTTTTGCATTTGGCACTTGAAGGAAGAGAGGGGTAAAAAAAACATTACATGAATGGGGAGACGAAAAAAAAGAGTCAGCAAAAAAAATGAATCAATTTTCCTCAATTGTGGGATGGTTTGAGATAGAGGAAAAACCCATCAGGACGAAGCGTACATTTAAAAACACAGAACAACAATTCCCAAGACTTAACATGAAAGCCGTACAGTAAAGACTTTTGACATTGTATCTGCGGCTGCAAAGGCAAGCGCTTATCAGTCGCAGGCTTTCGGGAGTAAGGAAAGGAAAATAGGGAGGTAGGACTCGCGTCTGTGTTTTTTCCCCATCCAGGGGAAATCCAGATAACAGCCATTTTTGGTACAAGGTCTCAACAATTTCAGACAGCCTTGAATGTCTATCAGCATGTGAATTTCCGTGGCGTCAATCTGCCAAAAATCTTCATTCGGTCAATCAATTTTCCAGGATGGTACGACTACTTTTCCATTTTGTGAAGCAAATCCACGCCATATCTACTTTGCGATTGGGTTCGGTCAACGCATGAGTCTGAGTGTTCATCACCAGTAGCATATTCCCAAAGGGGCTCCCCATCGCCTGTAAAAAAACAAACTTGGAGTCTACGAAACATATTTTCGGATCTTGTGGAATAGTGGTGGTCAACTTTATTGTTGTGATATGTATTATTATTTATTTCTAGGCAATTTATACAACTGTTTGCTGTGTTCTTAGTCTTTGCTGTACAAGAAGGTTCACGAAGCTCAATTCAGATCTCACCTGGCCAATGAAATGATGAAGTACCACATGAAGGTAAATTTTAACTGCACGGCTCGAACTCGCTCACGGGGACTTGGTTTGAATCGTGGTTATTTGTACACCGCATCATTCGGTATGTGTATGCAACAGCTTTCAGAGGACGAGGTGTGTAAACTGCTGGTAGTAGGGATCGAGCCGGTCAAGAAGATCCACCCATGCTTTGCTGAGTTCACCTACACCCCACGCTCGCTACCTGATGAGACTACACCTATGGTAAGCCGAGGGAGGATTGGACTTGAAGAGCAATAGGCTGTACGAGGCAAGATGTTTGGAAGAAGTGGAAGGGATGAGTGACTCATTTTCTCGTGTGTGTCTGCAGTGTGTCCTCAGCATGTTTGAAGACATGGGTTTCATCAACACATACAAGATCGACCGTCAGACTCTTGCCAGGTCTGATATTCTCAACAGTCCAAATGCAGTACATTTTTATTGACGTGCTTTTTTGATCATTTTTCACCAAACAATTATGTATTTTTGTTATAATTCTTTTATTATACCTGACACAGGTTTAAAGCTTGTAAATCAAATCATTCACTGCCAGACAATGTGCAAATATGTGTCCACTCCAGTGCCAGGGTTTTTGTCATTTTCACTCAAATTTCAGAATATTGAGTTTTAGGACAACATAAACATTCAATGCAGCATAAGAAACCTTACATTGTCTTCTTTCATCAGAAAAAAATATTTAATTCCTAAGTTATGAGTCTGGAGTTATCTAAACTTAAAATGGGGGCAGCTGTCCAAAAGGCAAATGCTGCCCCGTCGTGGAAGGAAAAAAAAAATTGCCAGAGGTCTGACCAGCACTTTAGACAAACCAAAACCCGAACAAATTCGGAAATGGTGCTCCACGTCATATTTTCAATTCCCAAATAAATTCCGGAATGGCAGTGAATGAGTTAAGTTGTGGAATTTTGCAAGGGGGCTATTTTTTATCATTAGATTTATTTGTTTGACATATGTCCTACATCAACTATGAGGAAAAAAAACTGCACTTTTTAAGATACTTTTTAATCCTAAATGTAGCTCAACACTGAACATTTGAACTCTGTTTTACCCCTTTGGATAGGTTTTGTCTAATGGTCAAAAAAGGCTACAGGGACCCGCCATATCACAACTGGATGCATGCATTCTCCGTTTCCCACTTCTGCTACCTACTCTGTAAAAATTTGGGCCTGTCCAACTACCTCGAGTGAGTCTCTAACCCCGATCACGGATAAATCTTGACAGTGACGCCACTCGTTGCCTGTGGTGAATAATCTATTGACTCCGCTCTCTTTTTAGGGATATAGAGATTCTAGCTCTCTTTGTCTCCTGTCTGTGCCATGACCTGGACCACCGCGGCACCAACAATTCATTTCAAGTGGCCTCGGTGAGAACATACGAGGATTTCTTGTAAAACTACCGATGCGGTGACGCACGCGGTGGCTTAAAAGGAGGAGTTGGCCTCCTGAGCATCAGTCATAGAATGACGTTTTGTAATGCAACTCAACTTGAAGGCTAAGAGTGGGAGTAGAAATAACAACAACAATAACAATTTGTGAGCGGTTTCCCGTGGGATTGTGTCTCACCTCCAAAATGTCATTGGGACTGGAAAGCATGTTTGTCTGCTTCATTCACATCTTGTATGAACCCCTACTTCGCTCCACTCCATTCGTTTTTTTCAGATTCTTCAGAACAGAGGTTACAATGAAATGAGTGTTTTGTTTGTTTGTTTTTTTTTTTTGGGGTGGGGGGGGTTGCTCTCGTTGATTTTCAATCAATGAAACGTTTGAGGTGAAAGGCTGTGTTTCATTTCTTGACTGCCTCTACTTTCAGCAATCTGTGCTGGCTGCTCTCTATAGCTCAGAAGGATCCGTGATGGAGGTAAGCGTGCAGCAAGAGACACACAATATCTGGGATGTGTGATACGGTGCCATCTTGCAGGAGCATACATGCTGTCAATGCTATCCGCTAGTATTGGCTTCCGTTGCTGACAGTCTATCTTCAGAGAACATCTGAATTGGTCGTAAGGTGTTGTGAAAGGTGGAAATGGAACAGGAATTCAAGATTCAGATGAACTGGAAGAGACGAGACAAGGCATTTTGCTCTTTTTTAAAACAGTCCATGAATGTTGTATGATTTATTGTTTTTGTGATATTAACTGTTCTGTGATTTACAATAGTGTGCCTGCTATTTGACATATATTAGGATAATTTCCATCATTTGTGGTGGGTAAAATAAACACAATGTCAAACATAGTCAATTGACTGTGTTGTTATTTTGTATTTTCTGACACCTTGTGGTCAAAAACGACACTTTATACAGAAGTTTGTTTTTTCATTTTTCTCATTTATTAGTCATCACATTTTCATCTGACAGTCATCATCAGTCTCAATCATTTGTTTTTTTCCCCCTTCTGACAGAGACATCATTTTGCCCAGGCCATCGCCATTCTGAACACCCAAGGCTGCAACATTTTTGAGAAGTTTTCACGAAAGGTGCCATCTAAACAATTGCATTTACACGTATCTGTTGGCCATTTTGTTAACTTGGTGTGTCATCTTTTGTTGACATTAGGATTACCAACGCATGCTGGATTTAATGAGGGAAATTATTCTGGCCACAGACCTGGCTCATCACCTTCGCATATTCAAAGACCTACAGAAGATGGCTGATGGTGGGTGTTATACAGCGGAGATGCGACATTATCACCATTTTTTACCTTTTAATTGTCACAGTGGTCCTGTTTTCCAAAACTGTGTCTGATTCATTAAAAAACATTCATAACCAGATCATCAATACATTTTGTAGTTAGTGTAAACTGTAGATGATTATTTTTGTACTTACATTACAACCCAAATTAGTGGAATCGTTACCATTCCAATGAATTTCTGCTTGAGGAGCCGGTAACTTACTGTATAATATAATTGGCTATTACCTCTTGACCAGTGGAGTGTTACGAGTGAATGCAATCAATTAAAAGTCATTCTGGCTGAATGTCGATAAAATGGAGCCTATTTTGACCTACTTTGATGATTCATGGACATGATTTTTTTTTTTAATGAGTGCCAGTCAGTCATGGATGCGCGCCAAGGAATACAGTTCCCATTCTGACATTTTTTAATGGACTCAGGTAACACTGGACAGTCCTGTCCTTCAAAAGTATCAGTGAGAAAAATTGAGTTGGCAATTTCCGAAATTCGCTGCATCTCATTTGAATGTTACATTTGTAATCACATGGCAACTTTGTGTGTGTGCGCGCGTGCATTGATGGCTTCAGATGGCTATGATTCAAAGTGCAGTACCCACCGCTCCATGTTACTGTGCCTGCTGATGACATCATGTGACCTGTCAGACCAAACTAAGGGCTGGAAAACCACACGCAAGATTGCGGTCAGTTCTTTTTTTCTTCCTCATTTGTAATTTGTGTACTGTATCGATGTAAAGCGTGTCTGCTTGTTGCTGTCTGTATGCTAGCACGATTGTAACAGCTAAAAATTTATAATTGCCCTTACAGGGGTTTTATGCTGCTTATTTTTTATTGTGGACATACAGTAGTCATTTATTTCAAGGGAATTGTATGATACGTTTATGCGATAATGTTTAATCTTCCTCTGCCCGGGTTTCAACACAAGTCTCTGACCCTGAATTCACAGACCTCAAACATTGGCTTTTATTATTATTATATTATGTGTGCGTTACTTGCGGGTTGAGTGAACGCTAGTGCGTCTGGCTGCCGCGGCTCACCCACAGAAACTTATCCTGTGACTGTAAAGTGTCATTGAGAGTTTTGAAAGGCGCTTATAAATGAAATTTATTGTTATTATGGTGAGTATAGTTTTTGCTTTTTTGAATGTTGCTGTGCCAATTACGATTTCGTAATCGGTACACACACATGTGTGTAATGTTGCTTGTTCTGTAGCCACAAAGGGACATATGTCTTCTTGTGCCGGTCCCAAGCCCGGATAAATACAGAGGGTTGTGTCAGGAAGGGCATCCGACGTAAAAGCTTGGCCAAAACTAACATGCGGATCAAACCTCGAAAGATCAAGGACACTGATTTGCTGTGGCGATCCCTTGAAGGGAAAAACCGAAAGGAAAAAAGAAGATTGTTATTATTATTATTTACTGTTTTGCCATAATACCTTCATCATTCAGTCGCTGTGGCGACCCCTTGAAGGGAAAAGCTGAAAGGAGAAGAAGAAGAAGATTCAGTCAACATAACTGATTCTAAAACATTGATTAAAATGATTGATTTGTATCCCGGTTCAATTAAAATAACTGATTTTAAAAGAGCAATCAAATATTTGATATGTAAAAGACACTGAATGAACAATGACACGTCATTCTCCTTTGTCTACAGGAACTTATCTATAAAGAGTTCTTCTCTCAAGGAGATCTGGTATGTGCAAAGAGACTGTAAAATAAGCAATTTAACATGTTTATCAAGTGTTTCTAAGATCTGCGATGGATACATGAAATCTTGTGTGTGTGTGTGTGTGTGTGTGTGTGTGTGTGTGTGTGTGTGTGTGTGTGTGTGTGTGTGTGTGTGTGTGTGCGTGTGCGTGCGTGCGTGCGTGCGTGCGTGTGTAGGAAAAAGCCATGGGGAACAGGCCCAGTGAGATGATGGACAGGGAAAAAGCATACATTCCAGAGCTACAGATCAGCTTTATGGAGCATATCGCCATGCCCATTTACAAGTATGTATCAAACAAAATGCTCTACCTGATCATGGTTCACCAAAACAAACTTTGTGGAGATGTATCAAATAATATTGATTAGCAATTGATTTTCGAGTTGTGCATTTGCAGCTAAATTGAGCCACTTTTTGGATTCTAATAAATTCATGAATGTCTTGATCAAACTGGCGTCGTTAATTAGACTAGTATTCTGCTTACTGATGACGGGAATGTAAGAGTACATCCAAAGGTTATCAAGAGAGTTGGTTGTGTACAAACAGGCATTTCTAGATCATAAATATTATGGGACATCAGTGAAACAAAATAAATTAAGTAGCACAAGGCATCTCCCTCCCCAGTACTAAGCGAGAGCCAAAAGTAAATTTGAACACAGTACGTCTGTGTAAGCTCTCAGTCGTACAGGAGTGGTCCATCGATGAGAAGGTTTCTTCAGCCGTCATCTGTACAAAAGTGAAGGTTTCGGACGTATCGCCTCCTATCCAAGAGACTTCGTTCGGTGACGAAGTCTCTTGGATAGGAGGCGAAACGTCCGAAACCTTCACTTTTGTACAGATGACGGCTGAAGAAACCTTCTCATCGTTTGAACACAGTAGCTCGTTTATTGCCAAATTTCTGGATAATTTCCTCAGGGGCCTAGCAGAAGGGACTGGAAAAGAGAATCAATGTTGGCTGTTGTCCAGCCACCATCTGCCAACACTTGAAGCATCTCTGCTTCATGATCAGATGGATTTTGTATTTCAATTTTGCTCCCCTCAAGTGGCCAGATAGGTTAATGGCAGGTGGCGCCATACCTTTTGACTGCAGTTAGTACAGCGCTCGTATATCCGGATTGATGGCCTCCAATACAGCAGATGTATCTGGAAAATACTTTAAAGTCAGTACAAAACTCATCATATTGTATCGTAAGTAAGCTGTGTAATGTTTTCCCCATTTCACGCAAACAAGCGCAGTGGTCAAAAGTAATGAAGTACATTTGTTACTGCGCTTAATTAAGGATATCATTCATTTTATTCACTTTTTTTGGTGGGTTTGACTATATTTTCCCAATATTTTAAAGTTGATATTGTACTTTCTTCTCCTTATTTGGTCAAAACAGGCAAAATGTTCCCCCTCCAAATCTGTGACTATGAGACCAGGAGTGGGTCGAGTGGCCAAAGGTCTACTCAGAGTCCTGTGACTGTTGTATAATGACTCAAGTCGAAGTAAAAAGTAGTCCTGCTATATATTGACAAAAAGAATTCCAAAAGAAAACCTACCCAAGTTCTATCTAGTGACTGACTTTGTTTTTTTTCCTGAATGTCTACATTTACATATTGGTAATCAGTATCACTGAAACCAAAACAGTCATATATTTTTGGTAAATTGGGGAGCGGTGGGGGTCATTTGCCTCTGAAACTGATATCTGAAATTGTGTTCTATTAGGCTGCTGTCTGAACTACTTCCCGGGGCCACTGAGCTCTACGAGAGGGTGGCGGCAAATCGAGAGCAGTGGACCAAAGTGTCCCATAAGTTCACCATCCGGGGGTTGCCAAGCAACAACAGCCTAGACTTCTTGGACCAGGAATATGAGTTACTACAGTCTCAGGGCGCTTTCGGGAATGACCACCTCTGCCTTAACGGCTGCCTGGACGATTGTGAAGGGGGGCACGGGCAGTGACATCAATAGCCCGTCTTCGGGCTCATGAAGATTTATTTGGTGGTTCGATAATGAGGCTGGGACACATTTTCATGGCCGAAGAAGGAACAGTCCCACTGTTACTTGTCTTAGCAGCCGTGCAGGACGGACAGGACATCATTTCCAACAAAATCCAACGAGATGAAGGAAGGATCTGAAACATCTGAAGGTGTTTTTCATGATCACACGCTTCATGTTGCTGGCGTCCGCAGCTCACGATCGCAAAAAGTGGTGCAGTGGAAAATGGACAACTGTAATAAGATATTTTACAAGTTCATATGTGCAGTTCTCCTGATTAAGATTGTACAAACACATTGACACACATGAACGTCTTGACAGAAACTTTTGGGGAGGGAGTGAAACGTTGTCATGTAAACATATTATAAAGTGCTTATAAAGTTCAGTGATATGTTCCATGATGTTGAATATTAATTTGAATAGCTGAGTGTTCTTTACACATAAGCAACTGCCATCAACTTAAGAATGCTTGCGATGTCTTATTCTCCTCTTCCATCAAAATGACAATGCAGTCCAGGTTTTCATCATAATATTTTTGTATTGAAAATTCAAATGAGGTCAGTCAGTCCCATCATTTCTGCATTCCCACAAAAATCTGCAAGGGCAATTTGTTTTGACTTTAGCCTGAAGCCTTTTGGGCAAAACAGTTTTGACAATCACTCTAATACATTAGATTAAAAATATATTCAAAACCACATCAGAACTAATGTAATTATTTTCAAGGCGGTAAATTCTTCCATCACTCACGTATCACCTTTTTTGTTCCGATCCTCACAGAACCACATGAGATGAAAGTGAAGCCCTTTAAACGATCCATCCTACCTGTTGTGTAAATGAGCCAGAGTTGAGTGTGCTCCACCAATTGTGTCATATGGATCTGCCTTATTGTGCATCGTTGCTGCCTTTCTTAGAGCTTATATACAACTGAAATAAAAGAGCCTGTTTATTATCGTGTATTTGTTATAGACATAGCTTGACCGTCAATGTGGTGACTGAAGAACCAGCTCAGACAAGGTATATTTGTGTAATAGACTTTGTGAAGACCTCGATTTTGTCATCTCACCCATTTGATTTTGAAATATGAAGCCATCATTTGGCAAGTCTCACTCGTCAGGTGTTGCTTGTGTGGCTAGAAAAAGGAATCAGCGATGTAGCCATCAATTTAATTATTCTCAAAAGAAAAGTTAGAACATTTTTTTTGTTTTTCTTTTGCCAGCTCTTAGATCGTGCCTCATTTATAAACGTTGGAGTCCTTTGTTAAACGTTGCACCACATTTACCTTGTTTTAAATAGGAAATGCTGCAGCTTTTGTGGAGCCAACCACTAAGTTACACAACATAGTCGAACGAAGAACAATGGATGTGGGCTGTGTCTGCCCGTGCGTGGATGGGAGAGAGTTCATGACCAAATGAGTGCATGAAAAGTTTGGCTGTGTGGGTAGCTGGGAAAAAAAGAGGTTTCAATTAAGATAGCGTGGCTTATTTGAAATGATATTGTTACGTATCTGGCAATGCCATTGGGGGTGGAGGAAAGTACAGAATATTACAATCAGGGTGTATATGTGTCCTGTTTTTGTCTCTCAATGTGTGTCATGGGCACTTATGTTGGTATATGTATTTTACTTACACAGCATGGCTTGAGTGTTTTCTACTCAAGTGCTTTAAAAGGGCATAGATTGATGTTTTTACAGTAACTCCCACTCAACATTTCTTTTACGTTGCTCCGTACCATTTCATTTTATTTGAAGCAACAACTGGCACGTTGCCTTTTTTCCACATGCAATTTGAAATGTCTCCCTGAGTGAAAATGTAAATTCTCCGGCCGCTCGTTAATTTATTTTCCTGGGATTGGAGCTCCCAGAGGCTTTCAAAATAAGGGTCACTGAAGTGTGACTGTTTTAATCCCGGAATGCCTCAGAAAGTTTCAATATTGAGTGGGTATCTGTCATTGTGTGATGCCTTTAGAGCACAGGTGTCAAAGTCAAGGCCCGCGGGCCAAATCCGGCCCGCCACATATTTTTTTTCGGCACGCGAAAGCAAATCAAACTTGTTAAATTCCAGGATGATTGCTAAAATCTGAGCCAAAATTTCATATTTTTGGATGTCAACCACAATAAAAGTCATTATTCTTGACTTCAGATTTGAAAACGAGTTATTCATTAATTTGCTGTGTGCTCTATATGTAATATTTGAAGGGATTTAAACATTCTAATGGGTTCCCCAAATTCATAACGGACCTCGAGAGGAAACCACAACTACAACGTGGCCCGCGGAAAAAATGACTTTGACACCCCTGCTTTAGAGAGTCTAAGCTATTTGGCCGGGTGAAGATTTGCTTCACAGTTAAAAATAAATGTATTCTCTTGTATATGTCAAATGGCTTTATTTTTCTGCTACATTATTGCAAGCTTTGAAATGTCCCCATCACAATGCAGTTAAAAAAAATAATATTCCTGTAAATAGGAAACATTGAAGAAAGGTAGGTTATGTTATCTGTCATTATCACCATGGGAAACATTTTCTCTGTAATTAAAATGTTTATTTTGCACACCCACACACGCACACACACATACACACCCGCCACCCGCCATGCCCCTAACTCCATCCCCTCACTATTCCAAACTGAATTTTCAAGAGATGTGAGAAAAAAATATATACTGTATTCTGGAGTTTTGATTGTGTCGCACAAACAGGAGCCAAATTAAACCTGATACTGTATAAAAGATGCTTTACTGGGTAATAGATAGTAATTGATTTTTTTTTGTTGTTTTGTTGAGTCTTGAGAGCTTGGGCTATGTCTTGACTTTCAATGAACAATGATGTATTTGGAAGGGGGTGAAGACAAATGGATGACTTGTTTGGTTCAATTTAGGAATAAATGTGATGAAAGCTGTCAACATTACTGACTAAATGTTTTGTGACTGGGAAGTCATACTGTATATTTAAATTACCTCATCATATTTATCTTACAAAATCAGAGGTCATTGATAATACAGTAGTTCAAGTTACTGTATAAAGGGAGAATAATAAGTACACCTTTATTTGTCCCAAAAATAAAGGTGTTAAAAAATAAAGATGGTTTTAAAAAACAAGGGTGTGTGTGTGTGTGTGTGTGTGTGTGTGTGTGTGTGTGTGTGTGTGTGTGTGTGTGTGTGTGTGTGTGTGTGTGTGTGTGTGTGTGTGTGTGCGCGCGTGCGTGCGTGCGTGCGAGTGACAATTTTGAAAATACGTCATATAGAATGTTACGGGGGCGTGATTTCCTTACCTGTCAGACATGACAGGGAACTAATATGAAATGTTGCTGTTTTTTTTTTTTTTTGCAAGAATCACAGAAATCAATGCACATTATTTGGCCTCGTTGACAGGTTGCAACAAATGGTGTTCTGTTATTAAAGTGCAGGCATCCCCATCAGGGAGATTCAATTTCAAGTCAACTGTCTGACAGAGTTGACGACATAACATCACCGGTCCTAGCGACACACAAGAAATAAAAGTGGCCGATAACAATAAAAGTTTTGAAATTACGGAAGAGGATTAGAGCCATGTAATGAATGAGCAAATCGTATTTGCATGTTCGACTCGTGATGCCTGGCTATAGACCAAACGGAGCATGCGCTGCTGCGAGTCAGTCGTACGAGAGTCTACGAGAGGCACGCATGTCAATTGCCTTCTCCCTCCTACTAAAACGTCAGTCCTAATAAAGAACTTCAACTATATGCGGAAGTTGTATCATTTACCGAACCCGCTTGCACAAAGCAACACAGTCAACTAAAGGAAGAAATAAGGTTGGGAGACTTTCACGTGAATCTCAGAATTCTGATTTTTAAAGTGAGAATTCTTAGATTAAAGTGAGAATCTTGACAACCGTATTTTTTCTTCGGTGGCCCTTTTCCTCTCCCGTACATCACCACAAATCATTGTTGTCTTTAGTTCTTTAGTTTATGGTCGTGGACGGGGAATACAGTCGCTTTTCTGGATTACCATAGTTGTCCAGAGCGTGTATCCTCTGCGTTTCACGATCACATCCCTCTATGACGCTGCTTTGCTCCCCAAGTTCAATGTAACTCAAGCAATCGCTCAATAAGATCTCAAAAGCAGTATATTTGTTTCGTCTTTTTTGCGTCATGTCATCAATGCAGGTATCAAAAATTAACAATTTTGACAAAAGGAGTAGAATGGACAGTTCATATGTCGTAAGAAAATAAATACAGTTAAAGTCGTCAAGTACCGATGCTTAAATAATCTATTCAAGTATATTGACGAAGTGTTTGTCATTAATTACTTTAAAATGCAGTGAACTCTGAAATATTAAATGCTTTTCTGCAGCACTGCAGAGATCACTTTGGCAAATCGAGATGTAAATTAAACCATTAGATAAATGACATCCCTTGTGTTTGAATGCAACAATCAGATGTTCGTCGTGCCATGTTTCCTGCAACTCTCGCGCGATTTGCAGCGCGTGAGCTCTGCGCAATGAGACTTGTAGCTCATCCGCCATTCCTGAGCCAAGTACTACTAGTGAATTTGGTTGTCAACAATAAACTTACTGCGCCGGGACACTGAGCGACGAGTTCGAGTGAAAGCTAGTCGTCAGCTTCGGTACCCTGTAGGCGCCCCCGTCCCTCCGTGGAGAACTTTTTAATGTGAATATAGAGCTCACGGAAGAGGCAACCATGTCCAATCTCAGCAAAGGCGGCACCAAGAAGGACACCAAAATGAGGATACGGGCCTTTCCTGTAAGTGGACGCCGGAGACGATGCTTTGTCTGCCCGCCAGGCGGTGACTCGATCGCCGTGGTCTCGGGCTGCTGGCTTGCTAGCTCAGAAGCTAACCAGCTGAGCAGGAGATGACTAGGAGTAAACAGTGGCGCCGTCAAATGTCGTCGAACCGCCAAACCTCCCCTTCACATATATTGTAGCCCATTAGATGATATTCGTGTATTATTCAACGAACATCGAGGGACGTCTCATCAATTTTTTTCGTGTTTGTTATTTTGCCTGTTAGCTTAAAAGCTCCCTAACGTTAGCTTGATGGTTATATGAGTCGTTGACGCTAACATTAGGTCGACTCGTGACACTTGTTTTTTTGATTATTTTTGGCTTTAACAATAACATGCCTCTTTCACACGTAACTTTATTTGAACGTTTATGATAACTGACACATTTGCCCTACCATGTCAAGTTACCCATCGGCGACATAAAAGAACAAACAGACGTCACTACATGTAGATCGATGGCTCACCATTATTCGGGTAGTTAGCACCGTTTTGGTTTTGCGACGCTATAATGGGCACTAGATCCTAACTCGGTGGATCGATATTTTCGAATTGCGGGGGTCTAGGAGGAAGCCCATCTATCCACCTGACACTCCTTTTGTCTGCAAGTCATTGGATGCCCTCGTATTCAGCTGACCTCATTTAGCATAATTATAGAAATTCACTCGTGGAACTGCTGAAGGGAGCTTGTATATCTTCCAAATGGACCTTGTGGCTGATGTTCCTGTTCTACTGATGGTTTAAACCATCGGTGTCAAAGTCATGGCCTGGGGCCAAATCTGGCCCACCACATCATCTTATTCGGTCCACGAAAGCAAATCAAGCATGTCAAGTTCCATGATGCTTGCTGAGCTCCTAACCAAAATTTCAAATTGGTCCGCGGCAAAAAGTGTGTTTGACACCCCTGGCTTAAACCATATGTCCATGGCGTCACACAGCCTAACTGTTGTTAACTTGATTTGGGTCAACCTGTTGATAAGGCCCAATGGAATATACATCCAGTTTTGGGCTTGCTTCTAGACAAGATAAGATGAAGGTGGGAATAGCCACATCCCCACATCTGAAAAAAAACATATTTACTTTTGGATAAATTGTGATCATCATTCAACTCACAGGGTGGATGGGGCATGCATTGAGCATATTTGCAAAGCAGTTCTCAGGTTGGGTTGAAATTTGTTGCTCCGGCCTTCGTGTTCAATTTGTCTTCTCTCCCAGTGCTTGTTCTTGCTTGGTTAATTGTTGTATTATTCCCCCCCGCCCCAATACTACAGTTTCCTTACACATTCCAAAAACTCGCATGCTAAGTTAATTGAAGACTTAGTGAATGGTTATTTGTCTATGTGCACTGCAATTGCCCTGGCAACATGTCCAGGGTGGATGCAATTAGTCAGCCAGTTCACCGGTGTTCGAAAATAGATGAATGGATTTTCGAAATCGTCACTGATGGTATATGTGTACACCCACCAGATTTATGTGCGGACAGCATGGAATCGGTTTCCACCCAGTCTAGGTGTAAATATTCTTATCAATGCCTGTTCTTCTCTATGCGTCCCCCTCAACCAATACAGGGTGTGGTCTCCTTTCCGCCCTTGGTCGGCTGGGATAGGCTCCAGCCTCTACTTACGACCATGTACAGGCTAAGCGGTTTTGAAAACGGATGCTCGTCAGTATGGAATTTTTACATGGCCAATTTGCTATTGCCCAGTCCAGGGTGTAACACACCAAAAGTCAATCAGCTATGATAGGATCAAGTACAACCATGATTCCAATGAGGATGAATGTAATCTCTTTGTGAAAAATGTTTTCGAGAAGAGAATTATAGTGCCAGTAAAGGACACATTCAAGGTTCACTTCCAAATGTTGGCATGAAAATGCACAAACATTGATATACAATTACTTTGCAGATGACCATGGATGAGAAGTATGTGAACAATATATGGGACCTCCTCAAGAATGCCATTCAGGAGATTCAAAGGAAGAATAACAGCGGCCTGAGCTTTGAGGAACTTTACAGGAACGCCTATACCATGGTGCTCCACAAACATGGCGAGAAACTTTATACTGGCCTGCGGGAGGTTGTCACTGAACATCTGATCAACAAAGTAAGGTCAACTGACACACTGTATCACAAATGGCTGTGATTATAGTTGCAAATGACTTGTGACCTGTGATACACATTTTTAGTTTTTGAGAAGTGTAATGAAGAGGAAGCAGCTTGCCAATGCATTGCATGAACACGACATGGATTGTGGAACCAAATCAAGATACACACACACACACACACACACACACACACACACACACACCTATTAATTTTGTCAAGGAGATGTTTTGTTCCTGGTTTCACATGCCATCGACATAAAAAGTAGTCGTGGGTTTGATGGAACAAAACCTGTAAAACAACTCAGTGTGATTATTCGTCATGTCTCCACTAGGGGGTAAAAAGGCTGGAGGTCAGCTTGCCCTTAAAATCTACTGTGACACTTTTTTTTTTCCCTTTACTGTTGAGTCACACTCATATCACGCTGCCGAATGTCTCCTAGTGATGTTCCGTGGACCAGGAAAGTGTCGACCTTTATAAAGGAAGATAGGAAAACCACAAGGAAGTTGACATATTTAGTCCAACTCTCGGTTTCATTTTGGTCACCATCAGTGCATCGTGTGCGGGCACATACCCACTTATGTGTTTTGTTTTTTGTTTTTTTTTCCTCCTCCGGAAAGGAACGAGAAGATGTCCTAAACTCCCTGAACAATAACTTCCCCCAAACTCTAAACCAGGCATGGAATGACCATCAGACTGCAATGGTGATGATTCGGGATATTCTGATGTACATGGTGAGCTCATGATTTTTTTTCTCCTAGCCTCACTGAACATGATGACACTGCCCGTCACTTAAATTTAATATCATCGACACTCCCCTTTCCACAGGACCGTGTTTATGTGCAACAGAATAATGTGGAGAATGTCTACAACTTGGGTCTCATCATATTTCGAGATCAGGTTGTCCGCTATGGCTGTATCAGAGACCATCTCCGACAAACCCTCCTGGATATGATCGCGCGTGAAAGGAAGGGGGAAGTGGTTGACAGGTAGAACACCAAGCATCATTTTGTAGATTTATTACTCGTATCTTTGAGTAAATACCACTTATTTTGACCTGGTGATGGTGGAATTAATATTTGGTCCGCAATCCGTTAGGGGCGCCATCAGAAATGCCTGCCAAATGTTGATGATCCTTGGTCTTGAAGGCAGATCAGTTTATGAAGAGGACTTTGAAGCACCTTTCTTGGAAATGTCTGCAGAGTTTTTCCAGGTCCGTCAAATAGATTTGACTGCGTGGCACTGCCAATTCACGTGTCACCATTTACCCAATATTCCATCTCAGTCCTGCGATACCTGTCCTCAGATACACTGACTTCCATAATTAATGCCGCCCCTTTGTAGGATGCTCTGTTAGCACACTTGGGTTAAAATTAATAATAATAATAATAATAATAATAATAATAATAATAATAATACATTTCATTTAGTTCGGGGCTTGGCACATGAAAAAAATGCATGTTTGATAGACATGCACCTAAACTACATGACAAGTCCTTTCGACTTAATGTCCACGCTTTCCATTTCATGCGTAAGGGCTGGCGGGGACTGTTGCCCCTACCAACATGGCTACCACAGTTTTCCAAGCATTACCTTGGACAGTCATATTTATTTTACTTTTAAATAAGGAACAAAAGAAAAAAAGACAGAATGTAGATAACTGTATTTTAAAATATATTTAACCTATAGAAAGGCAAACTAACTGATTGAGGTACAAATGATGGCGGGAGTGGCCTTTTTACCCATTTTTAATTACAAAACATGTCAAACTTGGTACTTTTAGCAGCTTTTCTTGTCTCGACCTTTGGCTACAGTGGCGCTATTTGAGGTACATTCAAAACACATCGAAGAAAAACGATACTCGTGTGAGGCTTTTTCTTCCATTTTAAAAATATCATTAGGCAAAAGAACATCAAAGGCAGTTAGACACGTGGTTTACAATTAGGTCAAAAACTAATAACTGGAATGACTCAATATATCAAGAAAATAATGTTGCATATCATGTATCTCTTAGATGGAGAGCCAGAAATTCCTCGCAGAAAACAGTGCGAGTGTGTACATCAAGAAAGTCGAAGCCAGGATTAATGAAGAGATTGAGCGGGTGATGCACTGCCTGGATAAATCCACTGAGGAGCCCATTGTCAAGGTAGTCGAGCGGGAGCTCATATCCAAGCACATGAAGACCATTGTGGAGATGGAGAACTCTGGTCTGGTCCACATGCTCAAGAATGGCAAGACCGACGGTAAGGCCACTGTTTTCCGTGCATGACATGCTCTTTTTTTTTTTTTATTAGTTGCAAGAGTCACAAAAAATCCAGTTTGAATCTTGTTTGAAGTTTGATATGTAGCAAAAAAAATCCAAATGTTCAAAGGCACCTACTATTTTGCAAGGCACTGTGTGATACATACAGAGTATGCATATTGCAATTTTCATACTCAGCACCGGCAGCCAATCAGAAGACTGTTTCGTGCTTCGGACTAGACCATGACTGAAAAGTGTACTTGAGAGTTTTGAAATGAACATTCATTTGGCAATATGCATACTCGGCACCGGCAGCCAATCAGAAGCCTGTTTCGTGCTTCTCAATACACCATGACTGAAAAGTGTACTTGAGAGTTTTGAAAACTGCCGAGAGGAGTCCACGTAGCTTGTTGCGTGTAGCTTTTGCTTTATTGAATAAAACAAACATTTGATTTGAAAAAAAATGTTATTTTTTTTCTTGAAGAAGTTTTGAAAGTCGTACGCCCGACGTAAAAGTTGTACGCCCCGGGACTCCGGGCAGACGTTATTTCAAACACTGCCTATCGTCAAGGTCACTTCACACTTGACCAAACTGCACCAAACAAAAACAAACTGGAGTTCAGTGTGTCAATTGGTTACCTGCCCACAGTTTGGACACTTGTAGAACAAAGAATGTGTTATGTCTCCAGTATGTGTGAACGTACACAAATATTAAAAACAATGAATCCTGTTTGTCAGGCCTTAACTCATTGACTGCCATTCCCAAATTTATTCGGAACCTGAAAATATGACGTAGAGCGCCATTCCCAAATTTGTTTGGGTTTTGGTTTTTCTTGATGGGGTGCCTTTTTCCATGTTAACACTTTGTTCTAGCTTCAGCTGTTGTTAAAGCGCTACATAAATCAATATGTATGTATTGCATTGTGTTTTGGACAGCCACCGTCATTTCAAGCTCATGTAACTCCAGATCCTTATAATCTAGGAATTAACTTTTTCTGATAAAAGGAGATTCTAAGGTTTCTTACGCTACTTCTGATGCATGTGTGGGGGTTCTGTGCATGTCAATCCTCAGATCTGGCATGTATGTACAAGCTGTTCAGTCGAGTTCCAAATGGACTGAAGACCATGTGCGAGTGTATGAGCTCGTACCTACGGGAGCAAGGCAAGGCTCTCGTGTCAGAGGAAGGAGAAGGGAAGAACCCTGTGGACTACATCCAGGTACATCTAGCAAGGCTTTACTGGCACCATGTCACTCAGATTTGCATTTTCATTTGACAACCAGTCCAGGAAAGAATCACAGATGAGTTTCTCATTTTGTGGTCGTTAAAAAAAGAAAAGAAAAGAAACAAGGTGAATTAACATTAAAAAAATATGTTTAGGGTCGTCAGACCCCCGTCAACCTTTTCTTTGTGAGGTTGCTGTTGGATAGCCCTCGCCAATTTGCTTCTTCTTCCCACAGGGTCTACTGGACCTGAAGTTGCGGTTTGACCGATTCCTTCAAGAATCCTTCAGTCATGACCGTCTCTTCAAACAAACCATTGCTGGAGATTTTGAGTACTTTCTCAATCTCAACTCGCGCTCGCCTGAGTACCTCTCACTCTTCATCGACGATAAACTGAAAAAAGGAGTAAAAGGGGTAAGTAAGTTTGAGCATTCCAACCCCTCTCCATATCCCCCACTTCCACTTTTTCCATGAACCAGTGTATACATTTATTTTTTTCTTCAGCTGACAGAGCAGGAAGTGGAGTCCATACTGGACAAGGCCATGGTGCTGTTCCGCTTCATGCAGGAGAAGGATGTGTTTGAGAGGTACTACAAACAACATCTGGCCCGCAGGCTGCTCACCAACAAGAGTGTTTCAGATGACTCAGAAAAGAACATGATCTCCAAACTCAAGGTGTGACATAAATATTAATCTTTCAATCTAATACGCACACCTGTTTTTCCTACATCTTTCAAATGCAATGTCACCATTTGAGAACAAATGACATTCGCACACAATGATTAACTGATTGCGTCTCGTAAAATCTAGCTCATATGTACCATTTGTGATCCCTAATCCTTTTGGTCATCCATGGTCAGACCGAGTGTGGCTGTCAGTTCACGTCTAAACTGGAAGGCATGTTCCGAGATATGAGCATCTCCAACACCACCATGGATGAGTTTAGACAACATCTGCAGACCACAGGGGTAAGCTGATGCAAAACGCCACACCTCCCTGTCAACTTCTACTGTGTCATCGCTAGGCTAACCGCCAAGCTGCGAAGATAACTGATTTGGTCCCAAGATAATCCAAAAAAACATGTCAATCAAATAACTTGTTAGTGTGTATGGTGAAATATATCAATTTATTTAAAGTGTGTGGGTGGGTGGGCTATATCATTGAACATTTCCGTATCAGTATGACAGATGCTAGCTAATGGCTAAGTTTTAATCTGTAGTCCGCTTGGCAGGTTGTCCCCTTTTCATTAAATGCGTGCACAAAGTGACTGCATTGTGTAAGCATGGCCTACTGGATTAAAGACACTGTCTGTTGTGGTGCTATTGTCTTTTTTATCCATTTACGGGTTGCCCCAGGTGTCTCTCGGAGGCGTCGATCTCACTGTGAGGGTGCTGACGACAGGTTACTGGCCGACGCAGTCAGCGACACCCAAATGCAACATCCCTCCTTCGCCTCGACATGCTTTTGAAGTCTTCAGAAGGTCCGTACATTAAACGGGGCATTTTGCTGTGCGGGTTCTTTTTTCCAGGTTTTTTTTTGCATATTGTTTTACTGAAAGCGTTTGAATCACTGATGTATTCCTTGAATGTTTTTGTCGTTTAAAGCTATATCTATTCTATATTGAAGCAAAATCCATGATTCATAAAACCACAGTGACAATTCTTTAATGTTTCTCTTGTGTGACTTGATTGTGCATGTAGGTTTTATCTTGGGAAGCACAGTGGCAGACAACTCACACTGCAGCACCACATGGGCTCCGCAGATCTAAACGCTACCTTCTATGGCCCTATCAAAAAGGTATGTGCCATTCGTAATAGTCAATGACAGCAAACGTTGTGACCCCGGTGAGATGATTTCTGCTTTATAAAATCGCTCAACTTTCCCTGGCAAAAATCAACGTGTTGACTTATCTTAAAATAGTACAGATTGCACCCCAACTTACGAACATTCGAGTTACAAATAACGGTACATTTGAACATTTTTGTGGGTATGTTCGGACAGTAATGCTGTAAGTCAGATTTTGTATTGCACGCCTTTTCTCGGCCGAGGTCGCTTGCGATTGGCTGCGTACTGTATAGAGTATGTGGGCAGGGAGGAAATCGCTCTTCCCAGTTGACGCTCCAAGAGGATGCGGTGCATAACAAAAAGTAATGGCTGCTGGCACGTAATTTAGTAATTACTTGCCAGCAGCTTCAATAATGGCTTACTGAAGACCCAAGGATATATGTTGTCGTGCTACATTAGGTGTGAATTTATTTTACGACAGTTAGAGTGTCTGTGTTTTATACTTCCCCATCCAGTGTTTGACTTAAACATGCATTACATACAAAATATACCACTGAAGAAACTTATGAACAAATTCACCTTACGAACGACCACTCGGAACGTATCTCGTTCGTGAAGTGGGGAGTGTCTGTAGAGTGTTTTTTTTTTTTTTAAAAAAGCAATGGAAGGCCTAATGTCCATCCTTTTTTTAAAAAAGTGATAATGGATGATGTGTCAACAGGAGGATGGGTCAGAGGTCGGTGTAGGTGGAGCCCAAGTAACTGGTTCCAACACCAGGAAGCACATCTTGCAGGTGTCCACCTTTCAGATGACCATCCTCATGCTTTTCAACAACAGAGAAAAGTCAACATTTGAGGTGACATTCTTTTTTTCCTCCCTCATTTACACAATCTACTGCGCCTTTATTGCTGATGCGAGACTTTGCATCACAACTCAAAAGTGTCCATTGCTTTCTCAATCCTGTAGGAGATCCAACAGGAGACGGATATTCCGGAGAGGGAGCTGGTGCGGGCGCTGCAGTCGCTGGCCTGTGGGAAGCCCACCCAGAGAGTGCTCACCAAGGAGCCTAAATCAAAGGAGATTGAGAATGGTCACGTGTTTACAGTAAATGACCAGTTTACCTCCAAACTGCACCGGGTCAAAATCCAAACAGGTATGCCGGTCCTTCTAGTAAATTAGAGTGGTCATGTTTCATTCATTTTCAGTCATTTTCACAGAATCTTTTTATTTTTTTTTTTCTCTTGATGTACAAAGTGAATACAAAGCTGACGGAAGTACTTTCCAATGTGTGCCTTGAGTCTTGACAGTTGTCATTTTCTCCACTTAGTGGCTGCTAAACAGGGGGAATCAGACCCTGAGAGGAAAGAGACCCGACAGAAGGTGGACGATGATAGGAAGCATGAGATTGAAGCGGCTATTGTTCGCATCATGAAGTCGAGGAAGAAGATGCAGCACAATGTCCTAGTCGCAGAGGTGCTTTTTTTTACATTTCCAGGGATGCAACTGGGAGGATGCAACCCTTTCGCCATTTACGCATTTTGACAGCCACTGGCTGGTGCATTGCAGTATTTACATTGAACATGGCGGATGTTTGCAAGAATGCAGCATGAGAACAGGAGTAAAACTAAAAGACATTGTAAACAAACATTCTCATTTTTTCAGAAACAATTGAATAAATCTGCGCAGTGTAGTGACAATTTGTTACAGCAAACTGCTGTTAATGATTCGAATTTAGTGGCTAATGGAAATTATGTCAGAGCTGTTGCAGCACATTGGAAATAAAAGTAAAGTCGACACCGGAAAGAAATGTTGTGCTAATTCTGTTATCTTTCTATTTTCTGTAATACCGTAGCATATCAAAATAGCACAGGCTTGATTGTGTTGTAGCTAAAGAAAATTTAAAATGTTTGTTTATTTTATATACAAATAAATTATTTGACTTGAATTAAAATTGTTGATATATTTGAAAAATATATTTTAGTCAAATAATAGTTTTTCATTTGCAATTTAGAAATATCATGGTCCAATGAATATATTTTGCTTTATTTCAATCCGTTTAGCATACTTTGGCAATCTAAGTCGGGCCCATCAATTTTAGAATTTGGCCCCTTTTTCAGACACAAGGGGGCCAACTTTTTAATTTCCCAGATGCATCCCTGCATTTCAGTGTTAGGCTCCTTAAAAATAAAATCCAATTTGAGCTTTTACTGAATTGTTTTTTTTTTTTTTTTTTTTTCCTTCCAGGTCACACAACAGTTGCGAGCACGATTCCTCCCCAGTCCTGTAGTCATTAAGAAGCGTATTGAAGGACTCATTGAGAGGGAATATTTGGCAAGAACGCCAGAGGACCGCAAAGTGTATACCTATGTAGCATAAACCACGTGAATTCATTGCACCGCGCAGTCGGGAGAAACAGCGAGCCTTGTTTTTTTTGTGGACTGCTATACGTTTGAAAGAACTTGGAAGTGCTCTCATCATTGATTCTGGGATACACTGGGAAGTTTAACTTTTCTTCCATAAAAAATGTTAGGAGAAATAAAAAAAAAATCACGCAAAGGATGGGGAAGTTTTCTAGCAATATTAGATTCCTTCTGCTAACAGAAATGACTGCAAGGTCTAGTTTTGTACAAAAGTATGTTTCTTGTGGCCTTTGAAGAGAATTGTGGGAGCCTGTTTGACCAAAAGGTTGAAGGAGTGTTGTTGCTCTGTGGTTACTAAGCAAACCTGGTGTGGCTACACAGAGACTTAAGAAAGCTTTTGAATTCACGCCCCAGTTTTAATTGTAGATGTCTGTCTTATGTTTGTGTTTTGTGGCACAACAATGACTGTACAGACACTCTTTCCCTTCCCAGAGGACGGGAAATGGAGCAAAGTGTAAACTGGCACGCACTTGGCTTATGGTGATGTCAGTCAAATTCACTTTGAGTACTTGAGAAAACTTGATGAATGCTTAATTTATTTTGCAAAATCATCTGTTTCTGAGGTTGTTCAATACCTGGAAGTAATTATTTGCTCCTCCAATGCTCTTAAATGCCATTGTCACATACGATGTTTTTCAGAGGCTAAACCACCGCACTTTTACCACCCGACTCCTTCATGGGAATAAGACCCATTCAAAGATCCGTAGATGTTTTGGTCGGTCATGACATATGATGCAGGCCTGTAGGAGTGATCACGTAATAGTGGCTGCTCTCTGAATGGTGACATCCCTGTGGTGCAGGTTGCAATGAGGTTTTTGTTTTTTTTTTCATTCTCGGTTTCATTTTGAATGGGTGGAACCTACCTTGCACCATGTTCTTCTAATGTGTACAAATTGTAAAATAATTATTGTACTCACTGCAAAGGTGGATTGTACAGGGCCTTGTTTTCATCATAATAAATGTAGAATAAAACGGATATTCTCTCTTGATATTCTTCCAAGATGAAGGCCCGAGCAAATGTCAACTGCCTCTGCAACTGTCAATTAAATGTACTTAAAGCTCTACCCACTTGTTCATCTTCCTACACCGAAGGAGCTCAGCAGGCGTCCCACAAACCCAAGTGCAACTCAAACATTTTGTTTTCAAGTACAGGAGTCACTTGTATTATTGTATTTTCCAGACTATAAGGCATACCGGATTATTAGGCGCACCTTCAATGAATGACATTTTAAAACTTTTTCCATATATAAGGCGTACTAAGGGGCATGGTCAGCTTTTGAAAAAATGGAAAGCTTTTAGGTGCGCCTTATAGTGTGGAAAATATGACATTTTAAATTTGGGGAAATCACCCAATGAACGTGTTTGTACCACTTTACTAAAGGGAACTCGTGGTTATGCAAATGATTACAACAACTATTGGATGTTAAATTAAAAGGCTAAATAAATGTAGTACAAATACTATCAAATTATTGTACAGGAGTAATGTTGATTGTATCATTCCATTTAGCTTATTGTGACATGACAGGATAAAAAGGTGGAATGAATGAACTTGAAGTGAAATTTGAAATGTCTGAGCTTCACCCAGTTATTGGAGCAGGACAGCTTTGTTAAGTGACGTTGTACCTAGGGTGATGGTCTCTGAACGTGGTAAATAACGCTAAACTACCCAAACGGGGGAAGAGCGAGCTCAACGTGGACTATAAGACTCTTAGCAAGCTCTGAACAAACAATGATAAGTTGAAAGCTTCCGTGCACTTTTCAATCCGTACGGGCCGTCTGGACTCTTTTGTCTTGTCGCACGCCATCTGGTCGAAGTATTAGCGACGGCTTTAAAACAACACTTGGAGTCGCCTCCTTTCGCCCAGGCTTTACTCAACCCAATACCGACGAGTCTTGCCGTGTTTTGTTTTTGCAGGGTAGCCGAATTTATAACAACCCGACGGTGTCTGCTTTGCCGGTGACGTCATCACCCCCGAGTCGGTTCCCAAAGTAACGGCGTTCGCTCGATTGGGGAAGACGTCATCCTGGATGCTCTCCTTGCCCCGTAGTCTGTCAGCTGTCCCCGGCGAAACTTTGTCTAGTCGTGCAGAGTGACCCGGACAGCGTTGGCACGACTGAAGCTGTTCAAGAGAGGGCAAAATGATTCCGAAGCTGAAAGTGGCAAATGTGTCGACGCATCGCTCGTAGTTCGCTTGAAGGTAGCTTGAGGCTAACGCCAGTTAGCCATCTTCGCCTTTTGACCGGAGACAAAATGGAAAGTAAACTTTTTGGAATCGCTTTCCCTTTGCTTACAACATTGTCAATTTTCCTTTATTGCTTCCTGCGTTTTTAAATGATATTCATCAAATTTCTATCGACTTCTCGTTGAACCTGACGAGCTCCTGATAGCTAACATTGCGTTGTCATGACGACCTGACCGAAGTGGCAGGTGTCGGGAGCCATCCTAATTACGAGATGGATTCAGGACATTGTTTTCGAAACTTGAAATCATCTTCTTGTGTTCTCTCTTAGATCGGACTCCAGTAGGATGTCAATATCTGCCGGTAAGTGTGCTTAATTCTTCACCGTGAACATCACCGTCGAAACGGCTCATTTGGTTTCATCCTCACTTAGTCCGACTCAAACGAATACACCGAGACCTCAACTTACGAACTTAATTGGTTCCCAGACAGAGTGTGTAAGGCGAAAAGTGTGTATCTAAAAAAAATTCCCATAGGAAACCATTAAAATGGTTTCCATAAAATATACTTTTCAACTAAATCAGCCTTAAAACTACACACAACATACCTTATTCTATGTATAATAAATGTGCTATTGTATTGCAATGAAGGAAATACACTGCATTGTATCATAAAGTCACTTTATTTACATTTGTGATGGTCATTTATGGCTTGATGGAATGGCGTCGAAGGTCAAAGGGAATTGCACGAGGACTGTAATTAAAGAAATAAACTGTGCTGTAAAATAAAGTTTTATTTACCTTTTTGATGGTCGTTGATGGCTTATGGAAGGAGAGTCACCTTCCATAAGGACTGTTGGTGCTGTTCGGTCGTGGTCTTCCACCGAAGATCACTCCACCAGCCGTGGTGGGTGTGTATTATGAAAATAGTGCTTATTATAAGGTTTAATTTTCATAAATTTGACGTTTGTAAGACGAAAAGTTTGTAAGTTAAGGTGTTTGTAAGTTGAGGTCTCACTGTATCCCCATTATTAGGTACAGTTGTCCAACGAACGACGTTCTACGTAAGAGTTGTTCACTTTTCAGTGACAAAGGTGTATTCGTTTAAATGATTGACATTTTTCATTTTTGCACTGCTCTGATTTGCAATCACAAAGATAAGTAAACATACTGTTATACAATCAAAAGAACAATTGCTGGATCCGTGTTCGGTACTCCAGCACCACCAACCAATGAGAGCCAATAGTAGACTTAATCTGACTTTTTGGAAAGTGAACTATCAATAGTATGTTTTCTTTTTCAGAAATAAACAAAGCACAGGGTACAAATATAACACTTTTGATGACTGGCTAATAAAAACCCACAAGCATTTATGTGAAAAGCTTTTGAAATACCACTCAAAGCACTGTTTTCTTAGTACTAGTTGTCTTTCAAGCTCCCCTGATATTCAAATTATTTTGTACGACCAAAGCACATTGCGGACCAAGTTCATTTATGGCCAACCAAATCTTGAGATGTTGTTTATTTTTCGAACTAGCTTATGTTACTAGTACTTAAGCACTTGTGTTTCCTGTCCATATGGTAGACAAACTACTCTGCATTGTTCGTATTTGCATGGAAATCCTACTGACTTGTCACATTGCAACTTTTCTTGATTAGCTGAGCTGATGAGCCGGTGCGCCCGAGAGCACCACCAGCAGCGCCTCTTAGTTCTCAACTTGCATCTCCTGGCCAACCCCGGAGACTCTCTGTTGTTGCAGCACAGCCTGGACCGTCTACTCCGCTGGCTCTGCCCGAGCCTCCACGTCTTCCACGTGTCTGAGAGGGCTTCTCCCCATGGTGGCTGCGATCGTCCCTTTCTGGTGACAGGTAGGAGCATTCCTCAGCTCCCTTGATGGGGTCGCCACAGCAAATCAGTGTCCTCCATCTTTAGAGGTTTGATCCGCATGTTTGTTTTGGCCAAGCATTTATGTGAAAGTCAAAGTCAGCTTTATTGTCAAATATGCTAATATACATGACATACAGCACAGATGAAATTACTGTCCTCTCGGACCCAGCATGCAAGGCACTTATGATGACTTTAACAAACATAATAAACATGAAAACGACAATTTGCCGGCAGAGGGGATGTCGGATGCCCTTCCTGACACAACCCTCTGTATTTATCCGGGCTTGGGACCAGCACAAGAAGACTTATGTCCCTTTGTGGCTACAGAACAAGCAACTCGCTCAGTAAAAGGCTCCGGTATCTGACTCATAACCCTAGCATATTCAAACGAATGTGCCTAATAATAATAATAATAATAATAATAATAATAATAATAATAATAATAATAATAATAATAATAATAAAATTAAAACATTTCATTTATAAGCGCATTTCAAAACTCTCATGGTCACTTTACACTGCATGGTATGAGCCTAAATAATATATTAATTTCACCTTTTAAGTTGAATTATGTAAATGAATAAACTTTTTCACACCATTCTAATTTTCTGATTTTTACCCCCCCCAAAACAAAAAAAAAACAAAAACAGGAGTCCGATGCAAGATGTAAACAATGGATCAGCGATTAAATTTGTCTCTCCAAGGTCCAATAAAATGAGTGGACAAAGGAAATAAACAGCATAAATAAATAAATAAATAAATAAATAAATAAATAAATAAATACCTGAGCATTGCAAAGTTAACAAGCAAGTGGCAGAGAGAGCTGGACAAAGTAATGTAAGAAGAATAAAAAGTATCACTTTCATACGAAATGGGAGTCAGACTTTTTTTTTCACGATCTGCCAGTTATCTGTGTGAACTCAAGTATAATGGCAAAAACATGTACATCATTATATTGTGTTGTGCAATATATGCGGTTATATATTAACATACGTTGCAAGAATCCGCAATATATTTCTCAATATATCGATGAGAAGGTTTCTACAGCCGTCATCTGTACTTTTTTGAAGGTGTCGGACGTTTCGCCTCCTATCCAAGAGGCTTCGTCAGCGAACTAAAGTCTTACTGGTTGTATCGGCCCTATTTATATCGATGGACCACTCCTGTACGACTGAGAGTTTACACAGACGTATTTCTCAATATATTTCCTTGTAAATGTAAATTTCTCCACTGTGAGACTAATAAAGGTAAATCCAATCCAATAAATATAATGGGTAAATCATTTTGACATTTCAAAAGTAGCTCCCATGCTGAAAAAGTGTGAGCGCCCTTGCCTGAAACCATCTGTATCGCCTTTTCCCCAGGCTGCCCATAGCTACTCCCAAATCAAATGCAAAACCTGTCAATCAATCAGCTAAACCAAAACAAAAATGGCCGTTGTAAATAATAGGAGGTATTGTTGTCATGAGATCACAATTGTCATGATCTGTTAATGTTATCCCCCTTCCTCTAGAAGTGTCATAATGTGTGTCTTTTTCCCCCTAGGCTCCCCTTCCCTTGCCATTACTTTCTTTCTCCACGAGGCTTACGGAGAAGAGCGAATCCTGAAAGTTCTGGACTTTTTCCAGCGGCCGCCTTGGCAGTACCACCACACGGAGAGCTGCAGCGGCAAATCCGCCGGACTCACCAATTCCCGCGGCAGCTCGGCCGTCAATGCCCTATTGCGGCCTTACCTCCTTCCTAGTCGGGACTTTTACAGCTTGGGGGTAGGGATGCCCGTGTGGGGCGTCCGACCGGTGCACTGCGGCGGGGAGATCCTCCGCGTGACGTTGTACAGCGCCTACGACAACTACGAAGACGCCGTACGCTTCTATGAAACGGTGCTGCAACAGCAGGCGGAGGAGCAGAAGACGGGCTTCTGCTGGTTCACTCTCCACACGGGTAAGATGGCGCATTCTTCACATTTTTTAACTCATTCACTGCCAGACGTGCTAAAATGTGTCCACTCCAGTGCCAGGGTTTTTGTCACTCGAATTCCGGGACCCACATAATATTGAATTTTAGGACTACATACGTTCTGTCCGCACTATTGTTCAAACATGGCTGCAATGGCACATCTTTATGCAGTTACTATTAACTCATTCACTGCCAAACAATGTGAAAAAAATATATCCACTCCAGTGCCAGGGTTTTTGTCATTTTCATTCAAATTGCAGGACCCACAGAATAATAAATTTTAGGACTACATAAACATTGAATGCAGCGTAAGAAACCTTAGTCTCTCTTCTTTCATCAGAAAAAAAAGTTAATTCCTAAATTATATGGGTCGGGAGTTATCTGAGCTTGAAATGAAGGTGGCTGTCCAAAATACAATGCAATACATACATATTGGTTTGTATAGCGCTTTAACAACAGCTGAAGCTGGAACAAAGCACTAACATGGAAAAAAGGCAAAATGTTGCCTCCTTGTGCAAGGGAAAAAACATTGCCAGAGGTCTGGCCGGTGCTTTATCGGCATCCAAACAAGAAAAAATAAAACCCGAACAAATTCAGGAATTCAGAAGAATCATAATCATCTTTATTGCCAAGTATGTCGAACACACAAGGAATTTGTTTCCGGTAGAACACGCTGCACTAGTATCATCATCCAAAAAATTGCAAAGAGGCACTAAACGGGTCTATTTGGGTGATTATTTGAAGAGTTAATAGCTTGGGGGAAGAAGCTGTTTAAATGTCTACTGGATTTGGTGCGCATGGATCGGTAGCACTTGGTATTGTGCTCGACGTCATATTTTCAATTCCTGAATAAATTTGTGAATGGCAGCGAATGAGTTAAGAACATCCGCTTGGATATTCATTTCCTGAGGTTTTTGTCTTCATGCTCCACGTAGAGCCTGGCCTCAGCCTGCAGCTCGCAATCAAGCAGGTGTCAGCGGGCGTCGGTGTGGAGCCGTGTGACTCCGCCGTGTTGCAGTTCGGCGTGGATGAAATCGGCCAGTTGGTCCCGCTGCTGCCCAACCCGTGTACGCCCATCAGCCCCTCTCGCTGGCAGACAGAAGACCTGGATGGAAACAAGGTTCTCTTCCAGGTAGCTCACCCACAAGTCACCAAGCACTTTAATTAATATTCACTTATCAAAGTCCACCAGGAGAACATTTCCTCCATGTTCTTTTCAGAGTGCTGACTGAGTAACACTTTTATTTGAAGCACATTCACATGTTGTGTTAGAAAAGTGACTTTTGGGATATCGGGCAGTTTTTTTAAAAGTTGTCTAAAACCCTCTTTTCTACTTGTGTGTGGAAGATGCTGAATCTTGTTGAATGACCTGCAGTTGGAGTTCTTTCTGGGAGCAAAACACAAAGTCTGTAATTGTGATGAGAATGTATTCCTTGTCGTTATTTAGGAAATGCTGAATTTGTCTTGGAGTTGATTGGAAGTACCTAACATTGTGAATACATCATACAATATTCTTTTTTTTACCATTGTCATATTTTGACAAAACAATAGTCATTGTTTTATTGTGTTGGAGGTTTCAATGATAATATTGTAAAGCACAACAGACATTACAGTGTGATGGCGTCAACGTGGGGTGTGTGTGTGCGTAAGTGTGCTCACAAACGTGTGTGTGCATGTGTGTGCCTGCGAATTTGTGTGTGTGTATATGTGGACATATGTGTGTGTGTGTGTGTGTGTGTGTGTGTGTGTGTGTGTGTGTGTGTGTGTGTATTATGTGTGCGCGCCCTTGTGTGTATGTGTGTGTGTGCGCATTTGAGTTTGTGTATGCGCAAAGCATGCGTGTGTATGCGCTTGTGCGTGTGTGTGTGTGCCTATGTGTATGCGCTAGTGTGTGTGCGCATGCGTGTGCGTTTATGTGCTCGTGTGTGCGTATGTGTGTGTGTGTTTGTGTGTGTACGTCCAGCTGTCTGGCTGTCTGTTAGCTATCTAGCTAGCTATTTGGCTAGCTATCTAATAGCTATCGAATGGATATCTAAGAGCTATCTACTAGCTGTCTGGCTGGCTACTAACTATCTGGCTATCGGTTAACTATCTGGGTAGCTATCTAATAGCTCTATATTGGCTGTCTATTGGCTAGCTGGCTGGCTTTCTATCTATTTGAGTTACTTCCGGGTTGGGTGAAGGCTGGCGCATGTGGCTGCCGCTGCTCACCCACAGAAAAACTTATCCTGTGACTGTAAAGTGACCTTGAGAGTTTTGAAAGGCGAAAATTAAATGTATTATTATTATATGTGTATGTATTTATGTGTGTGCATGTACACGTGTGTGTGTGTGTGTGTGTGTGTGTGTGTGTGTGTGTGCACTCATGTGCGTGCATGTGTGTGTTAATGCGCAAAAATGTGTGGTTGTGTGTGTGTGTGTGCACGCTTATGTGTGTGTGTGTGTGTGCACTCATGTGCGTGCATGTGTGTTAATGCGCAAAAATGTGTGTGTGTGTGTGCACGCTTATGTGTGTGTGTGTGTGTGTGTGTGTGTGTGCGTGTGTGCGTGTGTGTGTGTACACTCATGTGCGTGCATGTGTGTTAATGCGCAAAAATGTGTGGTTGTGTGTGTGTGTGTGCACGCTTGTGTGTGTGTGTGTGTGTGTGTGTTAATGCGCAAAATTTGTGGGTGTGTGTGTGTGCGCAGTCATGTGCGTGCATGTGTGTGTTAATGCGCAAAAATGTGTGGTTGTGTGTGTGTGTGTGTGTGTGTGTGTGTGTGTGCACTCATGTGCGTGCATGTGTGTTAATGCGCAAAAATGTGTGGTGCGTGTGTGTGTGCACTCATGTGCGTGCATGTGTGTGTTAATGCGCAAAAATGTGTGGTTTTGTGTGTGTGTGTGTGTGTGTGTCAAGGATGCCATATGCTGGACGCGTATGAGTGTTAATTCCATGGTTGTGCTCACTTATCCTGTTTGAAAGCCCCTCCCCCCACATCGTAATCCCTCTCCTGTAATTCCTTCTGTGCCGCAGGTGAAAACCCCGACCCAAACCAAGCCACCTTCCACCTGCGCTTTCCCCCTCACCTCTAACGTCCTTCCCCGGCGGGCCACGCAGCTGAAATGCGGAGGACACCCCCGAAACTTATCGCCGAGCAACCTTGAGGCTCCGCCAGCCTGGCAAAGCCACCGACACGGTAAGAAAGCTCCATTTGGCGTCGGCCGGCCGATTGCCGATGAAACACGTCCACGTGGCCGCTCCGCAGGCCCGAGAGTTGCGGGCGAGAGCGCTCCGGAGAAGCTGCCGGGGAGCCAAGGATCCTCCAGCCTCTGCAGCAGCCCTCCAAGCAGCTCTTGCTACTCTTCGCAGCGCAGCAGCCCAGCCCAGCCGCCTTCCTCCGACTCGCCCCTGCGTCCCCCGCTCACCCGTTCGCCGTCCCGTCTGCTGCCGGAAGAGGACGAGGGGGAAACCAACGTGGACACGGGGATCGCCGTCCCCGCCGCCATCGTTCCTTCTTCTTCCGTGGAGCTTTTGCGTCAAGCGCGGAACCCCTCCGGGAAGTGTCTTTCCACCGATGGCGCCGACGCCGTCATCCATTTCCCAGCGCGCCGCACGACGGATTCCTGTTACATTGAAACGAGCGGCGCCGCCGTGGAGCTTTTTACCAAGAAGTCATCATCACTCGCGAGTGCCGAGGAACACGCCGACGAGTTCTTCATCTGAAGCTGCCGGAGAGAGCCGCACTCAAGTCCAGCGGCGGGTAAAGTGCCACTTTTTTTGAAATATTCCGTCACTTGTTGCTTCTGACTCAGACGAGTCAATGAACATCACAAACAGAAGTGTACATATTTGTCCAAAGCTACAGAGACCAGTAGATAGTGTGTAGTTTTATTTTCAATGTTATTGTGTGAATGTGCCATGCGATTGACGGGTGACCAGTCCAGGGTGTAAACATTTCCTTGCTCAAAGTCGGCTGAGATGTGGTCCTGCTCACCCACAATTTGCGACCATAATGAGGGTAAAAGCGGGTCATAAGAACGCTATACAATATCGGCGGATAAATACCGTGTTTTATGGTGTATAAGGCGCGCCTTCAATGTATGAAAAAGGTTTTTAAAATAGAATCTATAAATCTATAAAAGTTTTCCAAATATAAGGCACAGCACATTATAAGACGCTACAGTAGAGGCTGGGGTTACGCACTACTTCTACAGGGGAGGGAAATGGAGTTGGTGGCTGCTGACAGTAATTGTGAGTCATAGTGTGGCTCAATATGACTTCACATGTCAGGGGCACCTTATATGGGAACTACACAGAAGAAAATCAAGGCTTTTGGGTGCACCTTATTCACTGTAAAATACGGTAATTTTATCGTTGCAACGACTTTGTGTTTCTACGTGCAACTTGTGTTAGTTCGTGAATATCATTTTTTTTAATTTACGCCTTTAAAAATAAACAAATAGCCACAAATAAATGAATTAAACAAATTTATAGATGAATAAATACACATCAAAATAAATAAATTAAAGGACAACCCACATCTCGTCAAATCGCTTCAAATGACTTCTACTGAGCGTATTTTACAAAGATTCCACCACATATAGCTATATTTTACGTTTTAAGACTCGCGCTGAATATTCTGGAAGTCTTGTTTTTGAGTTAGTGACGAGTCCTCGCCCTACGTCACTGAAGGAACGCCCCTCACCGAGAAAGGACATACCTTGCATCACCTCAATGCATTTTGCGGTACTTTGTTTGGTCTGAAAACTTTGTGTTGATCCGTGTTGATGGCGAAATTAGAAGGAAAACACATAAATAACGCGATGGTGAATCCTTGTGTGTTGCGCCAAGACTTCTACAGTGTATTTGATGTTCGCTTACAAAACGTCCCAGGAGACAATTTACACGGAGCTTTGTCGCCCTCTTCTGCGTTTTTTTGGGTACTGTGACTACTAAAGAGTTTGTCACTACATTTCTCTCCAGATGCCTCAAGATGACCGGAATAAATTCTTTAATCGATTGCAAACATGTATGCTTTCCTCTACAGAACTATTTGAATCATATTCATAACTGGATGTGTAACAAGAAAGCATCTTTTCCGAATCTGAAGCCATTGTTTTGATTCTCCAGCAAGGTAAAAGACGTCTTGGGGTGACACCACGAACAGAACAAGGGGGCGAGAACTTCTGAAACTGGCCACTTCCGGGTTCAATTTGAAGTAGTTTTTGGACACTAAGTCATTTTTATTGTTGTTTTGCATTTGACTAAAAATATCATACTGCGTTTTGGGTATTTTAGATGCTATAAACGGTTTTTCTGATGTCAGTTAGGAAACAAACAAGTGATGTCGGTTTTCCTTTAATACACAAATAATTACATAAATGAATAGATAGCTTAATAAATAAATACATAAAAAACATCCGCACAGAAGCTGAATTCTTGGAATTGATTAAATGTAGAAAATAGCAGCAATGTACAAATCCTTTCTAGCAGGAGTTATTTTTTTGAATGCATAACAAATGATGGTTTGTATATATTTAGGAGAAGTGCGTCCTCTGCATTGTTGTGAACAAATATTGCACCCAATGATGAAACTTTAGTGGTGTGTAATCTATATTATTTCAAGAGGAGATGTTGGAAATGATGGATAGATCCACTTTTTTATTTGATCTCACAAGTTAATAGCACAACTTGAGTTTTGTGACAAAAAAATGTTTCCGTTCTTGTGTTCATACATGAATAACAGTGTTTTCAAAGTGCTGCGTCTTGGTCTTATTCACGTCGTTTCCGATTCTGCATCCAAAATGCGAGTATTATACACGTCCAGCAAATTTTGAGTAACTGTTTGATATTGTTATAGCAACTTATACTTGTTCTGTCCGCACTATTGTTCAAACATGGCTGCAATGGCACATCTTCATGCAGTTAGTATTAACTAATTCACTGCCAAACAATGTGAAAAAAATATATCCACTCCAGTGCCAGGGTTTTTGTCATTTTCATTCAAATTGCAGGACCCACAGAATAATAAATTTTAGGACTACATAAACATTCAATGCAGCGTAAGAAACCTTTGACTCTCTTCTTTCATCAGAAAAAAAAACAGTTAATTCCTAAATTATATGGGTCTGGAGTTATCTCAGCTTGAAACGGGGACAGCTGTACAAAAGGAAAAAGGCTGGTCCCTTGCTGGAGGGAAAAACATTGCCAGAGGTCCGACCAGCACTTTATCGGCACCCCCCCTGCAAGAAAACACAAAACCCGAACAAATTCGGAAATGGCGCTCCACGTCATGCTTTTCAATTCCCAAATAAATTTGGGAATGGCAGGGGTGAGTTAAACTATTACTTTCGATGTTTTGTAAGAGAAATAATCCAGAAGTAGCATGTTTTGGCCAGACATATAAAATAATCAAAGTAAGTATAGTGGTAGGTGAGCACATGCAGTTTTGCAAATCAAAAGATGATGATCAAAGAATGTCATTGCTCTGAGGAGCCCCACCACATCCAGTCCAATTCAGCTCCTCGACCCACTGGCCCACCCTGGTGACTCGAACTTTTACTGGGTCAAACCTCCAGAAATGGCGCTGCCTGAAAAAGTAGAGGCGCCCATCCGGACGACTCAATGCCCCGTTAGTGCCCTGTGGTACACCATTCCAGTCTTTTAACTTACGGGGGTAGTAGGGTTCTCGGCTAAAATTTTGCAGGTTGAGAACAAAATAGCGAGAGCCCTTAAGTAGTACCATGTGACCCAGAGGGGCGTAGAAGAAGGCGCAATCCAGGTGGCGGGGTAGGCCCATGTCGGTGCTCCGCCGGGGGAAGCCTGCGTCAAGTACTTGGCCCATGTAGCGCCATATGTGCTTCCCTGAAGGAAAAAGGACAAACACTCCATCTAAGCGTGCATAACAGCGTCAACACCACCTCAACTGAATAATATTTATTTGTACTGACCTTTAAAGAAGTACCACTTTGCGTCGAGAGGCGAAAACGCAGCCGCCTCGATGGCCGACGGGAGGTCAGCCCAACGGTGACGGAGATGCAAGGCGCCACTCACTCGCCCGTCAGGTGTTACACTCCAGAACACGCTGCCTCGGAACACCAGCACTGTCCCGTTTGGGTCTAGATTTAAGACAACAACAACATTTAGGAAAGAATTTGGTAAACGCAGCTGCCTCCAGTGAACCCAGAGAGAAAAATAAGTGTGTGACGGTGCTTTAGTCGTCTGTATTACTACTATTTAATCATGCAGGGGGGCAAAAAATACATACATTAAATGTGTGTTTCAGTATCCCAGGTGATTCAAAATGATGTCATTTAAATGTTGTCCCCAACAGGGGGAGCAGTTGGAATACCCCAATTGTCGAAAAATACAAACGGAAAGCAATGATGTGAAAAATCCTTTTTAAATGTTTTTTTTTCATGCTTAGACCTGATTTTTTATTTTTTTTTTTTTTGGGGGGGGGGGGGAAATCTTGACTTCTTTTAAATTTGATGCCGACAAACCCAAAACAAAGGTAAGCCAAGGAGCACGTTTACCACTCTGTTACATTCCAAGTCATGACTCACCCGCGGTGATGGCATCAAACACACCAGAGTGACAGTAGAGAGGCAGACCGCTGCTCTCGTCGGACACGTTGACATCCATGAACTCCCACTCCTGCAGGGTTGCGAACAGCACCTCACCCGGCAGTCGCACGAGCCGATCACCGGGTGGCTTACCTGAACCGTGGTGTGAAATAAGGACAAGAAGGAGTCAAAAGCAGGAAAAGGGAGCCAGGAAGCTGGCAATCTGATGTAAAAAGGTGTGGCACGCACACACACACACACACACACGCAAACAGGCTGGATTGATTTAAACACATACGCCAGATGAACTGTTTCAACTACAGTTGTCAAAGTCGAGGTCCGGGGGCCAAATCTGGCCCGCCACATCATTTTATTCGGCCCGCAAAAGCTTATCTAGCATGTCAAGTGTCATGATGGTTGCTAACGTCCCAACCAAAATTTCAAATTGTCGTATGTAAACCACAATAACAATATTTACTCTTGAGTTGATATTTGAAAACTAGTTATTCATTAATTTGTCGTGCATTCTGTATGGACTATGCGGAGGGGATTAGACATTCTAATGGTTTCCCCAAATTCATAATGGCCCTCATAAGTAGAGTAGGCCGTTTTTAGCCCGAAAAAAAAAACAACGATGTATATTAAGGGGTTTTTGGGAGAAAACACGACCACATGTATAGCAAGGTGTTTTCAGCCTCCCAAAAATGACCGTGTATACGTATAGCAAGGCTTGAGCCCGAAAAAAAGACCATGTATAGTAGGCCATTTTAGGCTGAAAAAAAAACATTTTCAGGAAGGCATTTTTAGTCAGAATAAAACAACCAAATGGTTGAAAAAAGACCATTTATATAGTAAGCCGTTTTTGGCAGAAATTCTGGGTTTTTATCCCAAAAAACATGACCATGTATAGTACGTCTTTTTTGTCCCCCAAAAAAAAGACCATGGATATAGGAAGGCATTTTTAGCACGAAAAAAAACGACCATATAAAGTAAGCCGTTATTTGGTCGAAAAACAGTTATCATGTATTGGAAGCCGTTTTTGGCAGAAATTCCTGCGTTTTTAGCTTCCCCCCCAAAAAAAACGACTATGGATAATAAGGCGTTTCTAACTGAAAAAACTAACTGAAAAAACAACCATGTAAGGTGTTTTAGCCCAAAAAAAAATGACCAGGTGTAGTTAGGCGTTTTTGGCCCCCCAAAAAAAACACCATTTAGAGTAGGGCGTTTTCAGCCCGAAAAAAACGACGATGTATAGTAAGGTGTTTTTTGCCCGAAAAAAAAGACCATGTATAGTAAGATGTTTTTGGGAGGAAAAAAAACACCATGTACACTGTACATGGTGATGTTTGTAAGACGTCACCCAAACGAAAAAAACACCATGTATACTAAGGTGTTCTAACCCGAAATAAAACGACAATGTGTACTGTAACCAGTGTCTGAAACTCATGACAAAAAGTTAGCGGACAGCAGGGCAGACAACTCTGAAAAGCTGCCTGCCCCATTTTTCACAACTTGAAACACAATAAGACGACTAATCGCAAAAAAAAAACCCATTGTTGCAAAGTATTAAGGATTGTTTTCATTCAGGATGTACCTACTACAAATGCTACCTTGCTTGATTTATCGTAAATATCCCTTGCTGATGATTTTGCTCCAGTTGGTCATTTGTCCATACACTGTTCATCATTTTGCACAATGCAATGTTTGCGTTGCGTCGTCTGCTACAATCCACGTGAACTCCTCTTTCCACCATGCTTTTAAAGTACGTTCAATTTCTAAGCGCCTTTCAAACCTCTCAAGTACACTTTACAGTCACGGTATAATGTGCGTTTACGTTTTGTAGCGTCATAAATTTAATTTTGTTAGCTTCTTTTGAATCTATCTTCTGGGGATGAGGTTCTGTGTATCTACTTCGGAAAATGATATGCAAATGCAGGCTTCTGATTGGCTGCTGTGCCCAGTATGCAAATTGCCAAACAAACCAAAATTCAGACATTTCTAAAGCGAATGAAGATTTCGAAATCGGAATAATTTATTCTGATTTCAAAATCTTTGTTCAAACGTTTGATTTGAAAAAAATAGATATATATTTTTTTTTCTTGGAGAAGTTGTTGGCCACCCGGGCTGAGACATTTTGTAACTTGTACACCCGACTGCAAAGTTGGACGTCCCGGGCAGATGCTATTTCAAACACTGCTGTAACACGTATTTAACTGAAAAAAAAGATAATGTATAGTGACCGAATTTAGCCGAAAAAAACAACCATGTAGAGTGAAGTGTTTTTAGCCCGAAAAAAGGACCATGTATGGCAAGACGTTTTTAGCCCAAAAATAACAAGCATGTATGGCAAGGTGTTTTGAGGCAAAAAAAAAATGACAACGGATAGACATCATCTCACCATACAGCTGCTGCACGGCCACGATGTCATCCCAGCTCATGACCAGACTACGGCCCAACTTCCTATAGTATGGCGACATGAGCGCGTGGCGCACGGGCGAATGCTCCAAACCCAGAGTGTGTCCAATCTCGTGGGCCATCACCATAAAGAGATTATGGCCCTTGTGTCCGTTTAGGGTCCACCTTTCCGCCTTGTCAAAATGGGCCTCCCCTCGGCGGGGGAGGAAGGCGTGAGCCAAGGTTCCCCCTGAAAGGTCAAGAAATGAGACCAGCTCACATTTTTCACCTTCTCACTTCACATCTCATTGTACATAAAGAGAACGCTGTCATAAGATGATAGCTAATTAACTCATTCGCTGCCATCCACGAATTTATTTTATTATTTATAAGTGTGACATGGAGCGCCATTCTCAAATTTGTTCGGGTTTTGGTTTTTCTTGCGTGGGTTGCCGATAAAGCGCTGGCCAGACCTCTGGCAATGTTTTTTTCCCCTTTCCACTAGGTGGCAGTATTTACCTTTCGTCCATGTTACCGCTTCAGCTGTTGTTTAAGCGCTATATAAATCAATATTTATGTATTGTATTTTGAGCAGCCGCCCCCATTTCAAGCTCATAACTCCAGGCAAGAACATTGACTTTGGCCAAAACCTGGTCCATCAAAGGCGTTGCCAGTCCCATCATTGTGGACGCCCTCGTAAAAGGCCAGCCGGATATCTGCGGGTCCTTGGGGGGCCTCCTGGAACACCAGGCCTGACACGTTGCTCCACATTTGGAAAGCGGCGCTCACTGCCAGTCGTACCGAGCCCAGAGACAAGTGGCCGGGCCAGTTCACTATCTGGTAGGTCAGGTGACTCTTGTACCACTTGTCACCTACACACACACACAAACAAAAACAAATATAAAGCTTAAGAGGAATTAATCAGAGTTGTTTTCAATTGCAGCAGGCTAGACTGTACTTGCAATTCCGACTCATGACTCTTGTTTCTTACTTACTCTAGCAGAGACATGACTTGCCAATTCAAATTATATATTACCCGTAAAGGCTCACTAAATGTCTCAGACTAACAACCGTGATGAGTACATGCCAACTTGCCAGCAGGGTATTTTAAAAAAACCATGTGGTCATAAACTTACCAAACATTTGTTTATGGATATTCAGAACTAAAGGAAATGCAGGACACATTATGCTGCTGTTTAATCGACACAAGTATAAACAGGAATACACAACGCGTCCATCCGCAACCGCAGTAGACACATAAAGGCAGCCACGCATGGAGTACACATCCGCAGCACACAGACACAGCGGCTGTGTGACAGGAAACAAGCTTTAGATACGCTGGCAAAACTTTTGGAACATCCAGCATGATTGTAGCTGGCGGTCAGAGAAAAAATAAAATAACGATTGCAAGACTTAACTCATTCACTGCCAGACGATGTGCAAAAATGTGTCCACTCCAGTGCCAGGGTTTTTGTCATTGTCACTTGAATTCCAGGACACAAAATAGAGTTTTAGGACTACATCAACATTCAATCCAGCGTAAGAAACCTTAGACCGGGGGTGTCAAAGTCATTTTTTGCCGCAGGTCACATTGTAGTTATGGTTTCCTCTCGAGGGCCGTTATGAATTTGGGGAAGCCGTTAGAATGTTTAATCCCCTCCACAAATTCCATATACAACAAATTAATGAATAACAAGTTTTAAAACCTGATGTCAAGAACAATGACTGTTATTGTGGTGAACATCCCAAAATATGAAATTTTGGTGCGAATTTTAGCAAGAATCATGGAATTTCACAAGTTTGATTTGCTTTCGGGGGCTGAAAAAAATGATGTGGCGGGCCGGATTTGGCCCTCAGGCCTTGACATTGACACCTGTGCCTTAGACTCTTTTTTTCATCAGAAAAAAAGTTAATTATATGGGTCTGGAGTTATATGAGCTTGAAATGAGGGTGGCTGTGTCTTTGTTTTGTCATATTGTCTCTATGCTGTCATATTATTTGTTATTTAGTTTTTTTTGTTCTTTTGACTTCAAGACGGCGCCGCGAGAGTGGCTGCCTTTCCAGCATCTCATGTATTTTGTTTTTCTACTTTCATTCCTTTCATCACTTTGCTGCTGTGAAATGTAAATTTCTCCACTGTGAGACTAATAAAGGCAAATCCAATCCAATCCAATCCAAAGAGAACACGGGGAAATGCTGCCCCTTATGGAAAAGAAAAACATTGCCAGAGGCCATGACCAGCACTTTATCAGCACCCAAGCATGAAAAAAACAAAACCCCCAAAAAATTCAAGAATGGCGCCCGATGTCATATTTTCAATTTCCGAATACATTCGTGAATGGCAGTGAATGAGTTAAAAGTCTGAATATTGAATTTCTTTAAGGTTGATGTGACCACTGAATGTGGTTCTGCATCAGAGGGGGTTCTGGCAGTTGTCAAATGGGACAACTGCATGACGTAACGTCGGACCAAGAGTGAAGATAAACACAGTCCTACTTGAGCTTGGCGGAGGCTCATATTAGAATGACCTCATTCAAGTAATGACAGGTTGAAAAAGTACACCATGACAAAAACATATTCGCACTCACTCCGCACTTAAAAAAAAGTCTGGTTTTTTTCCAACAAAACTACCAAGTTAAAAAAAAGTAGTATTGCTCGGTATTGAGAGGTCTCTGTAGACAGCTGAGAGGCCAGGAAGTTGGATACACACAACATTCATCCGACTTCTAAAGAATTAGGAAGTGAGTCTGATGACCAGATAACAACGACTTATTGTTTGTGTAGAAGCTGACACGAAGAGGACAATCCTTTCATACACGCATGTGGTGAGCCGTCACAAGTCATCACGGCAATTGGCGAGTTGCGAATGCGTTTGCCAGATGGAACGTGTCAGGTACATGAAGCGGCAGGCGGCGCGCAGCAGCCGTCGGTGCATTCCCCGAATGTTAAGCAAACTCTTTATGTGACACTGAGGAATGCGTGAATTCAACCATCACAACGAAAGCAAGGGGAAGGCGCAGGTCGGGAGGATAACAACACACAAGGGCACGCCCACCCTGTGTGGGATAAGGAAAGTCACTCCGAGCCGTTCCCATGTGAAAAAACAAGGGAGAAAATCCACACAAGGAATGTGCAGAAAAGATTTCATCACCTCCATGCAACTCCAAACGTCATTAAAAAAAAAACACCCAGTGGTGTGCAGGACGTCTTTGTAAACTCATTCGCTGCCATTCCTGAATTTATTCTGGAATTGAAAAACAAAAACCCACATTTGTTCGGGTTTTGGTATTTCTTGTGGTGGGTGCCGATAAAGCGCTGGTCAGACCTCTGGCAATGTTTTTTCCCTTCCACGAGGCGGCAGCCTTTGCCTTTTGTACAGCCGCCCCCAATTACAGCTCAGATAACTCCAAACCCATATAACTTAGGAATTAACTCTTTTTTTCTGATGAAAGAAGAGAGTCGAAGCTTTCTTACGCAACATTGAATATTTATGTAGTCCCAAAACTCAATATTCTGTGTGTCCTGCAATTTGAGTGAAAATGACAAAAACCTTGCCACTGTAGTGGACACATATTTGCACACCGTCTGGCAGTGAATGTGTTAAAGAAGGAAAAAAAACATCTTGTCAATTGTAAAGAATGGTGGGGATAGTTTTTCATAGAATTCTTTAAAAAAATGTAATTACTGTATACTTATCATTCATTCAGAAAATAGTATGCATTTTTCGGTATGAAGGCATCAAATCCAGATAGAAGAATCTTTATTTTTTCAACAGACTCTCAACACCATCACGCACATTTCCCATCTGTGCGCAAACGTCCCTAATCCTTCAGTGTCGCCCTCAACACTTTTGACGTGGTTTGGATTGGATTGGATTTGCCTTTATTAGTCTCACAGTGGAGAAATTTACATTTGGTTGTCTCTCTTAAAGGACAACCGACATCTCCGGGCAAATTGTGTCCATAATTTGTAAAATGGCTTCAAATGACTTCTACTGAGAGTATTTTACAAAGATTCCACCGCATATAGCTATATTTTACGTTTTAAGACTCGCGCTGAATATTCAGGAAGTCTTGTTTTTGAGTTGGTGACGAGTCCGTACGTGACGTCACTAAACGAACGCCCCTGACCAAAAAAAGACACATTGTAGCAGTCCTTTCATCACGTCAGTGTATTTTGCTGTACTTGTTTGGTCTGAAAACCTTGTGTTGCACCCAAAAGCCACCAGAAGAGGGTGTCCAAGCTCCATGGAATGAATTTATCAGCCTGTGGAAACGTGCTGATTCATTCCTCACAACAGTTCGGTGGCCATTTTCTGCCTCTTTTTGGGTGAGACATTTCCCCCCAATGTTGCCTCAAAATGGCACGTAATAAATTCTTTAATCGATTGCAAACATGTATGCTTTCCTCTTCAGAATTATTTGAATCATATTCATAACTGGATGTGTAACAAGAAAGCATATTCTCCGAATCTGAAGCCATTGTTTTGATTCTCCAGCAATGCAAGACGTCTTGGTGTGACGTCACGAACTGGGGGCGGGACTTTCTGAAAATGCCCAATTCGCAGCTCAATTTTTTGCAGATTTTGGACACTTTAAGTCATTTTTATTGGTGTTTTGCATTTGAATAAAAATATCATGCTGCGTGTTTTGAGTATTTTAGATGCTCTAAAACGTTTTTCTGATGTCAGTTAACAAACAAAAAAGTGACGTCGGTTGTCCTTCAAATTTCATGCCAACTCCCGTGAACTGCTGAGGCAGATCAACAAAGACATGAAGAACAAACACAGGGATCATCAATCAGAAGAAGTCATCCTGGATCATGACAAGGCAAGGCCACGCGCAGCAACCCAAACGATGGAAACCATCAACGAGTTGGGCTAAGAAGTGCCCCTTCCTTCTCCCACCGGCACACAACATGCATGCACACATTACAGCCGCCTCTGCAAGACAAATACGGCTTGCATTGATGATAAACATTTGAAAGAAACAAACACCCAACCTTTTTTGGCGAACCGCTTCCTGCGCCTCCACAACTGCCCTGCTGAGGAAGTCCGGGCAGTGAAGATGATGTTTACCCTCTGGGCCCACACCTGCTGACTGCCCTTATCTGACACGCCGCAACGCGGCTGGGCCATCTGCCTCAGGGTGGCGCTGTCTAATTCACCTGTCACGGGTAGGCGAGACAATCGCTGGAATTTCCTAAAAAAAAAGCGCAAATGTTTGGATTCCTCGCATGCATTTTTTAGATGATTTTGAAAACGTTACATCGGAAATAGTGGTTAGCGTGACTTGCCTGATGTAAAAAGTGCGATATTTGGCAATCACGTACAATATTTCAGACAAAGTCGTACTCTGGAAAAAAATATTTCGGTCACAATACTGCTTAATGATTTCAATATTAAATCCAGCGACACATGGCGGCATGGTGCAAATGAACTAGCCTTGCAGTCAAACATTGATTGCATTGATGGACTGGGACTAAGTGAAGCCTACTTGTGGGTGTGTTTAATCTTTTTCCATTACTATACAGGCAAGCGTACAGGTTGGAAGGAGAGTGTGACGCTCTTGAAATTCCTGGATGATTCAGGGAGCGTTTAGGAGAGGTTTGTGGTTTTGAGGTGAGTGAGGGACCTTGCTTATACCGAGCCAAGCCACCATCCACAATGTATTATTTGGCTATCATCGCCCTGAATAAAATCTGTCACATGAGATCATGGTTTTATAGTTTTGAGAAAGGGAACTTACTGGATTGCTGATTGCATCTCAACTGCATTGTGGATAAAGTGGTCGTCGTGTAGGTAGCCATATTTTTCCAGAAATGCCTGCAATTGATATCATGGTCATTAGATGTAGAGTCATGCAAACGCAATGCGCTCTAACTTTCATGTTAACAAACCGTTGGACATTGATTTGTTATAATCATAGTGAATAGTCAGAAACCAGCACAGTCTCTGTGATTACAGATATGTAGTAGTGGAAATAAAAAAAAAAAAAAAAAAAAAAAAAAACAAGGCAAAGCAGAAATGAATGTGCAATATAAAAAAATTGTCTGTCCGGTGCCACTATATGCAGTAGTGTAAAATGAGTCTGCACATACTTGCCACCATTTAATTCCTGTAACCTTAAATACAATTCTAAGATTCTTGTAGACTATTGCCTAAATTTTCTTCTTACTACCCAAAGGCCCAACATTGTGTGCAAAAATATCATGTGGTTTGAGCGTAATCCCAGTTCCAGCTGAAGAAAAACACCCCAAACATTTGCATGGAGCATATTTAGGAAACCTTGAGCAAAAATTGACAAATGCCTCCAGTGAGTGGAGTTAAAAAAGTACTATGAACACGGCAAAACAGAAATTGCCCCCTTCCTTCTTAAAAACGTTGACTATATCAACAAACAAGGCAAAAGTAGCATATACTGTACATTTCCTGTGTTGGGAGCAGTTAGGTAATTAAGACCCAGGAGAGTTCCAAAATGGTAAACTGCATTCAAAACAAGACAACACAAATATCGGTCATTCAGAAACAACAAAAGTCGACCAGTTTCAGCGTTAGACCTTACAAATGGAGTTTAGTAAGTTCTAAGGTCATCATTTTGGGAGATGAAGTACCTGTGGGTCGAGCAGAGGAGAGCCGAAGGCAGCGCTGGCGCTAATCAACCAGGTCGCGGCCAGGATCCAGGCGGGCTTCACGACGCTCGCAGCCCAGTACCGGTTCATTGTCGAGCGGCCTCAGCGGTGGTACAGGTCGCATTACTGGACTTCAGAAGGACCCGTTCGTGATAACATGGCTTGTCCGGAGAGAAACAAGGGCACGACTGCGTTTCTGGCTCCCCGTCCACATGCCGGCGAGCAGTGACTTTAGCAAGCGTCGGTTTAGGTGGGAGACGGCCCCACCCCTCCAGCGCCACAGCTGAGCTCATTAGACTACGACTGTACGCATATCAAGACTTGTAATTGCACTTCCTTGAAGCCAAACTATCTGTCGATGTTTGTCGCTAACAAAACAGTTGATTGCTTTGTGTAAATTATTCATTCCAGGTTTAAAATCAACTACCTTCTAAGTAATGTAAAGTACATAAAACAAAATGAAAGATCACAGTTTAATATTTGTTGGGGATAGAGAAGCAAAGTAAAACATTTTATTCCATTCATACAAAACAATGGTACGAAGTCTACCACACATCTGCAACCGGGACAGAAAATTAAAAGATGTACAAATAAATGAAACAAATCCATTTGAGTACATGCCACAGCCAGTGAGTCCTTGTCATAGTTTCACATATAGAGTGAATGATATTCTTGACTTGGAGCAGTTGATGGAAAAAAATGGGGACAAGTCAAAAATGTCTGTCTAATCCCACTTTGACAAAAGCTCTGTCTATGTGGGACTCTGTGGCTTGACGAATGCACATCTACTCTACACTTTTAATATGGCCGGTCTCTTCGGTCATCCCTCCGGTCACCCCTGAAAGACAGATGCATCCGAAAATAAATAAATAAAATGGACCAAATGTAAACCATCATTAATACAATACAAATTGATTTGTATAGAGCTTTAACAACAGCTGAAGATGTAACAAAGCGCATAAGGTGGACAAATACCATATATTCCGAACAGACCGCCCAACTCTATTTTAACGCAGAGCCATTTTCTTTTAGCTAACAACCATAATGTCTGTGTAAGCTCTCAGTCGTACAGGAGTGGTCAATCGATGAAAAGGTTTCTTCAGCCGTCATCTGTACAGATGACGGCTGAAGAAACCTGTACAGATGACGGCTGAAGAAACCTTTTCATCGAACAACCATAATGCCGTGAAGTTTGTACATCATTTTCACATTACAGGGGACCATACTATACAATTTGTCACTTTTCAAATAACACCCTTTCGGTTGCCGCGTGGGTTTTCTCCGGGTACTCCGGTTTCCTCCCACACTCCAAAAACATGCATGGCAGGCAGATTGACCACTCCAAATTGTCCCTAGGTGTGAGTGTGAGAGTGACTGTTGTATGTCTTTGTGTGCCCTGCGATTGGCTGGCAACCAATTCAGGGTGTCCCCCGCCTCGTGCCCGAAGACAGCTGAGATAGGCTCCAGCAACCCCCGCGACCCTAATGAGGAATAAGCGGTACGGAAAATGAGATGAGATGAGACTTCAAATGACTTCTACGGATTCCACCGCATTTCGCTATATTTTACGTTTTAAGACTCGCGCTTAATATTCAGGAAGTCTTGTTTTCGAGTTGATGACGATGCCCTAAGTGACGTTGAGGAGGAAAAGCCAGTGACCGAGAAAGTGACACAGAATGCATTTTGTATACTTTTTTTTCATCTGAAAACACTGTGTTGATGGCGAAATTACAAGGAAAAATACATAAACAACGCGATGGTGAATCGTTGTGTGTCACAGCCAATTGCGGTAATACGCATGAAGAAGGTGTTAAGTTGACAAATTCCCAGCGGACAAAACAGCCCATTTCCAATGGAGCTTGTGCGCCATTTTGTGCATTTGCTGGGCGCTACATTGGAGTCCAGACGGCTCAAATTGATAGAGAAGGACTTCTTTAATCGATTGCAAACATTTCTGCTTTCCTCTTCAGAACTATTTGAATCATATTCATAACTGGATGAGTAACAAGAAAGCATCTTCTCCAAATCTGAACTCTCTGAAGCCATTGTTTTGATTCTGGAGCAAGGTAGCGTGTGACCAAGAGTGATGTCACAAGCAAGTGGGCGGGACTTTCTGAATCTGCCGAGTTGCGAGCTCATTTTGTGGCAGTTTTGGGACACTTTAAGTCATGTTTATTGGTGTTTTGCATTTGACTAAAAATATCAGCCTGCGTGTTTTGGTATTTTTGATGCTATAAAAGGTTTTTCTGATGTCAGTTAGGAAACAAAAAAGGTGTCGTTTGTCTTTAACATTTAAGTGAATCATGCCCCCTGCTGGCACAGGAAGCTGAATCAAAATTGCTGTCATTACCACTCATTAACTTTGGATTGGATTGGATTGGATTTGCCTTTATTAGTCTCGCTGTTGAATTTTAAAAGACGGTAAAATAATAAGACCAACCTTCCTCCCATTTTGTATCCCCCTCCATATCCACCACCACGATCACCTCCATAGCCACCACGGTCTCCACCACGGAATCCTCCGCGGCCGCGGAATCCACCCCCTCTGTCGCCGCCATAACCGCCTCTGCCCCCACGATCTACAAAAAAATCAATGTGTTACGACTTTCCACACGTACACATGCGTGGAACCAAAGAAATAGATGAGGAATCACACACCTCCAAATCCTCCTGTATCACCAGGTTTGGGGGCACCGCACTTGTTACACTCTTGTCGCCGTGCGAAATTCATGTTGCCGCAGGAGCTGAAAACGACACAACACAACGCAGGAGGAACTGAGTTGGTCTGAGATGGGCATCAGATGTGCATAGTTGTTGTCGACTGTGGACAAACCTGTTGGGGCAAGGCCAGTCTCCGCCTTTCATATCAAAGTTAGGACCGCCACCTCCGCGACCTCTGAAACCTGAAAGCGTAAAGAGGAACAAACATATCAACACGAAATTGGACGAATGTGTGAAATCGTTTTTTTCCCCTCCCTCTACCAACCTCCTCTTCCGCCACCTCTTCCTCCGCCACGCTGTGTGAACTCAGCTCTGCGGGTGGCAAACGACACTTTGATGGGTTTGCCATTGAATTCTTTGCCTGAGATGACAAACAGGAGCAGTTAGAAGACACCAAATGACGAGAAAATCTTCAAGTCTATGTCAGTCTGTGTGCGAGGGTCTTTACCGTCAAACCAGTCGATGGCAGCTTTGGCAGAAGGCGGGTCATCAAAGGACACCGTGGCTTCGCCCTTAGGCCGGCCGGTGGCTTTGTCAGAGTAGAGGTTTATCATTGGCTGACCAGTCTTCTTGTTCACCTGAAAGTGGCGAAGTTCACAATTTCAATAGTGTAACGTAGCTCCTCATTTCTTGCCAAGCATCAAGAGTTTTTACACCACAGTGACGAAATTGAGATAGTGAATGCAGGTTTCTTCAAGATAAACACACAAAAGTCAATACCTTAATAATGCCAATTTGCTTGAAGTAGTCACCCACTTCCTGAACTGTGGCATCTTCTCCCAGGCCTTGGACAAAAATGGTGTTGTTGTCAGAGTTGTCCTGGTCACCACCTGTGGGGTGGGTAAATGAAAACAAATTCATCATTAGTGATGAAAGAAGCCAGTAAAAGTATCTTCAAATGAACCGTTCTTATTCTGGGTTGCATCTGGGAAAGTAAAAAAAAAAAAAAAAAAAGGAGGGGGGGGGGCGGCTTGTGTCTGAAAGGGGGGCCAAATTCTAAAATTGATGGGCCTGATTTAACTATATTGTCGAAGTTTACAAAAGTGATTTAAAGGACAACTGACATCACTTTTTTTGTATCCTGACATCAGAAAAACGTTTAATAGCATCTAAAATACCCAAAACACGCAGTATATTTTTAGTCAAATGCAAAACAACAATAAAAATGACTTAGTGTCCAAAAACTACTTCAAATTGAACCCGGAAGTGGCCAGTTTCAGAAGGTCCCGCCCCCTTGTTCTGTTCGTGACGTCACACCAAGACGTCTTGCCTTGCTCGAGAATCAAAACAATGGCTTCAGATTCAGAGAATATGCTTTCTTGTTACACATCCAGTTATGAATGTGATTGAAATAGTTCTGAAGAGGAAAGCACACGTTTGCAATCGATTAAAGAATTTATTCCGTGTCATTTTGAGGTAATAGGGGGGGGGATGTCGACCCAACAAAACAGGCAGATGGCGACAAAGCTCAGTGTGTAATAATAATACATGGGCTCAAAATGTCACAACACACAAGGATTCGCCATCGCGTTATTAATGTGCTTTCCTTCTAATTTCGCCATCAACATGAATCAACACGAAGTTGTCAGACCAAACAAAGTACCGCAAAATGCATTGAGGTGATGCAAGGTATGTCCTTGCTCAGTCAGGGGCATTCCTTCGGTGACATAGGGAGACTCGTCACCAACTCAAAAACAAGACTATTCAGTGTGAGTCTTAAAACGTAAAATATAGCTATATGCGGTGTAATCTTTGTAAAATACGCTCAGTAGAAGTCATTTGAAGCCATTTTACAAATTATGGACACAACTTGTCCGGAGACGTCAGTTGTCCTTTAAATAAACCAAAATACATTAATTGGAGCATGACATTTCTAAATTACAACTAAAAAAACATTCAAAAATCTTTTTTCTAATTTATAAACAATTTTAATTCAAGTCAAATAATTTATTCATACATAAAATAAACAAACATTTTTCATTTTCTTTAGTTACAGAAGACAAAGAGAAAACAATATTTCTTACTAGTGTCTACTTAAATAAATGTATCTGCTTTGAATATTTTCAATGTGCCTGGAATCATTCCGATTATCCACTAAATTCGAATCATTAACAGCAGTTTGCTGCAACAAATTGTCATTGCCCTCCGCAGACTCATTCAATTGTTTCTTAAAAAAACGAGAACATGTTTGTTTGCTGCCTGTTTTTAATGTCTTTTAGAGTTTTACTCCTGTTCTCACGCTCTATATTGCAACAATCCGCCATGTTCAATGTACAGTACTGGAATGCACCATTGGTAAATGAATCTTTGATTTGTCAGTTTACGGCGGACCACGGAAAAGCCCAAAATATCACCATCGTGACTTTGGGATGCAACGAAACAAATGCAAGGTGATCATGGCTCGATATTGGCAAGGCAAGATGGCAGATGACGAAAGTTAAAACCTCTGAAAGAAAACGAACAGTATTCAATTGCTGTTTAACTAAATTAACTTCTTTAGCAATTTTAACAGAAGTATGTCATATGTGGTACGGATCATCTAGCAATATGCACGAATCCTAAGACTTGCGCCAGTGCAGTGGAGTTACAAAGTTGCACCAGAGGCTGTCAAAATGCGTAAATGGTGCAAGGGTGCGTGCGGCCCAGATGCAGCCCTGCTTATTTGTTCCAAGAAAACTCAATCCGATACCGTTAGTGACTGTGATATTTGGTTACTAGCGAGTACGGCCATAGCGTGATAGTTACCAGAGTCATCCCGTGAGCCATAGTCTCGAGAGCCTGCAAAACAGGTAAAAAGGCATAGAGCATATGAGCAAGAGATCTTGTCTTGTTTTATATCAACATCCTAGCAGAGTATAACAAAATAGAAAATTTAACAAAGTCCACGTTTACAGATGTGTTTGGTGTTTTCATACCGTAGGCTCACAGCCACCTTTCACCGACAAAAAGCCTCATTCCGTTTTCTCCCACCCTTTCTTTCTTCAGTTAAACCACCAAGTTTTCAAATTCTAGGAGGTTTACCTCTTCATCCCAGCAACACCTGCCACGTTAATAATAAAGCGTTGTCCTCATGCAACCGTTACCATTATTTTACATCTCAGGCCCCTTGTCTGTTACCGTATCTGAAGACTAAAGCGAAATCCAAATAAGTCAAATCCTTTCGGTTTCGGCATGATATTGATGGCATTCAGTTGTTTTATCCCCAGTTTTCCTTTTGTGCTAACTCAAGTTTTTTTTTCCTCCCCCACCGACACAGTTCTGATGCTCGTCACTTACCACCGAAATTTTTGAAGCCACCACGGTCACCACCTCTGCAGAGGGAAAATTGGAGAATTGATGGCTTTTCCTTTGTCCCAACTGAGAGCTCAAAGCTCCCCTACATCCCACCAGTTTGCACTCCTGTCAGGGTGTGTGACAATGTGGAATGTCTCACACGAGGAGTGTTGTTAGTCTTTGACAATTATCAGTGGACAGGTAGATGACCAGGTAGTTTGGACTCAAGCAGACGTGTGAAGATAATTATCACATGTCGCGGAGTCAAGAGTTTAACCAATTTCATACTTGGTGCTGGTTTCCATTCGAAGGAAATGAAAGAAAAAGAAAATAGTGTTGAAATAGCATTGTCTGGCAAATTTGTGTTTTTTAACATGAGAGGCCGAATTGGTGAGAAGGGCTTGATACGCAATCTTCCACTGAGTGCGCTTTTGACATCCTTTAACTGAGGTCCTTGTTATAGTTCAATCACTGTCATACCTGTAGTATAAAATGTAGATCCATGTTAACAGAACACACATGTTGGCCATTGTCAAAAATACAACAGTTGAATGAAACCTGGAGAATGCGAAGCAGCTGACGACGTCGCTCCAGGTCTAACCGCAGCGTTTCAGCCAAGAGTTCCTTGTTCAAAAAGCTACATGATCCTCAGAACAAGGACAGACCAAAGTGTTGCACTCACACTTCCTCTCAAGATGCGTCGGAACTTTGAAAGGCTTTGGGTTATTGGCATGTTAACGCTCCTTCTTGGCCGTGCAATTTATTGGTGCAATTCTTACACCGTCATCCTTTTGTCGTGTACTTAAGTGACTGGTTTAGCCAACACACAAGAAGCAAAGTAAAAATATATATATGAAGAAATTATTGTCTTCTAATCGTTGGAAAGCTCACTTTTTAAAATTTCTGAAATAAGAGTTATTAGGAGTCATTTTGCCATGCTGGGCCACAAATTTTCTCACTTTCCCAATTCCTGACAGCTTACTGCTGATCGCACCTGTGACCTCTAGTTTGGCCACTTCAACCATCTGACAAAAATAGACCATGAAACTGCTGACATCCACTAGGAACCTTGTGCAGTCACAAACGGCCTGGCCCGTGACAGAAATGAGACTGTCTGAAATTAATTTTAAAAGAAAAAGGAAAATAAATGTCCACGCGTCTAGCCGGAGATAAAGAATTAAGTGTGCATCTTGTGTTTTATTTGGATAAAGCACACATTGAAAATGCTCATTTGCCATCAGCTGAAGTTACTGACTTCTGATATTTATAATCATTTGCTTAATAAAATATTGATTCCCAAATCTAGAACAGGTGAAACACAGTCCCCATCCTGTCAGTTTGCGGCTTTTTCCATCTTGATAAAAGTCCTGCTTGAGTGTTGAGTTTTTTTAACCATACACCCCCTTAATGACAACATCCCTGACTGCTTTAGCCTTTTCTTAAATGCATGTATGAGTTAGTCTGCATTTTTGCATCTGAATTGAATACAGAGGGCCTCGGGTAAAGACAGTCCAAAAATGTAAACAGACGGCACAAAAATGTTGACATGTGCCACGAGATGTCCTACACATGTACTGCCCATACTTCCAATATTAAAATTTATAGCCTACAAGTGTTTTTAATATAAGTAATATTCCAAGTTTAAATGCAAAAATATGTCACCAGTAATCACTGTATTTACTGTTTTTCATTTGTCTTTTACTTATGGATTAAAAAAAATACATCCTGCGATTTAGTTATTTATAGAACAAAAACATTGATAGAAACATTGAAAGATTATGGCGGGTTGTAACTTCTATTCAAACAGAAGCTACATCGCTATCGGAAAAGATACGCCGTCAAACCGAGGACCCCTGTATACAAGTGAAGATGATATAAATCGATCAACACAGAATTTGGGTTTACAGACCTAATGTGGATTTCAAGTTTGATGGATGAAGTTGTGAGCCATGTTATAAAAAACATTGAAGTACCTTAGGGGTAGTGGCACTGTGCAACTTACCCCATACCAGAATGTCCGCCTCTTCCACCACGGTCATAGCCACCACGGTCATAGCCGCCACTGCGGTCATAACCGCCACTGCGGTCATAGCCACCTCGGTCGTAGCCGCCACGACCCCGGCCTCGGTAACCTCCGCCTCCTTCGGACCGGTCTCCTTGGTCACGGCCATATCTGCCACCCTGTCCGCCACTGTCTCCTATTGCATACGAGGAAAGACAAGTAAGATCAGCTGCTCTTTGATAGCATTACAACTTACAAATATAATTATTTCTTTACCTTCACTCCATCTTCCATAACCGCCGCCTCCACCACTTTGTCCCTGGCTACTGTATGACCCTTGTTGGCCAAAGCTATCTCCACTTTGTCCTTGTCCATATGACTTCTCACTGTAACATGGCACAAATGAGTCAGTTAATAAGAGGAGATTGTATGATTAACAGAAAAATAATACAAGAATAACTTTTGTATTATTAAAATGCTCACCCAGATGACTCCTGTCCATAATTATCATAGCCTTGTTGCTGCCCGTAGCTTCCCTGAGACTGACCATATCCCTCTGTCAAAAATATATATATGGAAAAATGTCTGTCATTATTTGGCTTTGAATGTTACATTTACACACAAAACACAAAGTGATACAACACCTTGTGTTCCAGTTTGCTGTCCACCATAGCCACCAAAGCTTTGGCCCGAATAGGAACCTGCACCGTTTCCTTGGCCTTGACTATAATTCTATAACATATGAGCAAAGACACATCAGATACATAGTTCAGGATACGTCCAAGATCAAATAGTCAGTAGTTAAACGCAGACGTTACCTGTCCACTCTGCTGTCCGCCATACGAGCCATAACTGGAAGACATTTGTGAGGTACAATTTAGTATCCTTCAAACTATGTGGAAGGATTCCACATTTCCATGTGGAAACCTCCACATGGAAATAAAGACATCAATGTAAACGTACCTCTGTGAGCCACCATGCTGTCCAAAACCCGAATCTAGAAGAACAGGATAATTGGATGTTATTTACACAACACGAAAAAGCAGAACGTTCATCGTTGTAAAAGATTACTACTCATGCAGCGCCTCAACACGCCTTCCATCACGCTGTTCTGGTGAAAATGGCGGTCAAATCAGGCTACGACTAAACCTTGGATCGACGCAGACGTTTGGAAGACAGAACATGACCAAATTGCAACTAACATCAAATTTAAAACGATTGCAATTTGTAGAATACGCAAACGGAACGAGGGTGTAGCGGATTTGCAGAACAATACATATTCGCATCCACGTGCGTTGACTTAAAACGGAAGCCAACTGCTAAATTGTAAACAAAGACAATCATGCAAACCATCGGGCGCCTTCGGCAAAGTAGGCGAAGAACGACATCGGCAGGCCTACTTGCAATTTCATAGGAATGGCAAGGTCAAATATCATAATGCAAACCAAATTTACGAGTTGACCAAGCACGCTAAAAAGTTAAGAATAATTTACACCGATGCCGTTCGGCTAATCAAAACGACAACTCCAAGAAATAGACGGGCTCCACTTTAGGCCTCGCGGTGAGCAAGCAAGTTAGCCAGTTAATACGTTATTTTAATTTTGAACTCACGTCACAATCAATCCACATTATATTCAAATACAGAATGAAAGTCTTACCGGTGGCCATAGTGCTCGCCTAAATCGATGGCGTGCTTCTCCACAGAATAGTTAAAAAAACCCGGTAAGTGTGCCACAACGCCCCTAGGTTGAATGCTAGGCCAACCTTACGCTGCACTTCCGTCGTGGCTATTCTTCTTCTATCTCAAAAAGGTGTCAGCTATCCAAATTCATTAGGCTTTACCGCCACCCATTGTTAAAGAGAAATAGCGCGCCTCATCCCTCAGAGTCCATTTCGACATTTGACTGCCAAACTGCCCGAGTTTTTTCGTTAAACTGACCCTGAGCGAATATAATACTGCACCTTCTAATTTTGTCAAAATCACATAAAAATACCAGCTTTATCGACCGATTTGAACCCAAATACTAAACACAACCTTACAGGGAGTGTGCACTTTGCTAAAGACATTTGCATCCTGTTCAAAAATATACATGTACCCTATGTATTTTGAACAGTTACGTTGACGGAGGTGGGGGTACCCGCAGTGGCTCCTCTCTTCTGTTTCTATGTTTGCACTGGGTTGGAGAGAAAATACATTTTATCTGCGCTGTATGTTTCACATTGAGCACATTTGACCTGTCAAGTAAAATTTTTCTTCGCAGTTGATTTCCCTAGTAAATGATATTTTAGAATTACCAAAAAATATGCTTAATATTTATTTAAATTCTGCAAAAGGTGTATTTTTTTCCTGAAACATCTGCTGCTAAAGTACTATTCAGTAACATGGTAAAACAGGACAAGGTAGACATGTTTTTCTCACAGCATGAATACACTTAGGGACATAAAGTCCAGCATCCACGTTTGCGGAAAATTGTTCACAAAGGCAACATTTAAATTGCTAAAATCCAACTGTTGTATTGGAAAAAAAACCCTCAGGGTAACAAAGTATTTCTATTAATTTACATATAAAAAAGGCAGGCATAATTTCAGCATGAAGAGGAATGGACAAAAGTGACAGGATACTCAGCAATTCCAGTTAAAGTACACGAAACATTCAAAAGGAAAATAATTAAAGTAAGGTTTACAAATCCAATATGAAAGGCAGTGTTCAAAAGGCACAGGTTGCGCACGATTTCTTTACTTTTCAAATCCATGCTTCACATACAATGTGTAGGGAAATCACAGACCAAGCGACGGAGAGAAATGTCTCTTTTGTGGGACTTAATGATCGGATACATACATATGTTGCATTAAAATGTACAGTCAGATGTATTTCAGTGTTACTGGCACTGGACAAACCAGTCAAATGCATAAAAAAGAAAAACCCAAATGCTGTTACAAGCCAGATTTTTCAATCCTGTAACACTTTACATTGTCTCTACACGTTTTCTTTTCTGTTTTGTTTTTCATTGCATGCTTATATGAAGTCGAATACAGTAAAGAATCCCCTTTGCATCATTAATCTCATAGGTGTCAAACCTAGGTTCTCTCGGCCTGCTTTTCTCCATGTTTTCCATCCCTTTGATCATTTGAATCAGTTGTTGCAGCAGGGAGGGATGGAAACCCCGGAGAATAACGGTCTTCGGGGACCAAAGTTTGACACCTGCGACCTACCTGCATTTCAAGTTTATTACTGATTAAACTAAGCAGTAAAGGTCCCTTGTCAAAACAGAAAGCTGCACATTACATTACACGTTGATGGCAGTTAACTAAAAACACTTCCCTCAAAATCTTCATATCTTATAACATGTTTGATTGTAATTTTTCGCTGAAAAAAACATTTACAGTCGACCCCTGCATAGTTATTGTATTGCACCCGCAAATTTGCTCAATTTGCATTTTTTTAAACCATCGGAATATGAAGTTTAAAGAGGAGGAAAACAAGAACCCTCCAGGGTAATCTACTTTAAATACCCCTTTATTCCAGCCAGTTAAAATTAACAGCACAGAGGACCCGCACAGTGCTTTGGGAGGCTGAAAGACAAGTGCTGAAGATCCAGTTATACACATATGTTACAGATGAGTAGTAGGCAATGGGTTTCCTAAATAATCAACAGAGGTAAGGCTTCCACTTTAAACTTCATGAACCAGAATGAAAATGAAAGAATGTTAAATATGTTCATATTCAGTCACAATAAAATAAGACAAAAAAAAACAGATACCACCATTTAAAATCAAGCACTTGAGAAGTGAGCTGAAAGTTGGGTTTGGGAATTTTAACTCCACACATCTTGCGAGTAGCGTCCCTTGGTCATCAGTTTCTTGATGTAGTCTGTGGCCTGGGTGCGGGTCATGCCTTCAACATCTTCTGCTATCTCATAGAAGGCCGTCTGCACATCCTTTGCCATGTTCCTTGCATCACTAAAAGTTGAGACATATCGTAGCCAGTTTTATTTTTTCATCATGTGGCACCTATAAAATTCTACGTTCAAAGTTCATTCATGTAAAAAAATATATTTTGTCATTGTAGTGTATTCAATTACATACTGTATACGTTGGATGTGATTTGCAAATTACAGTATTGTTTTTAATTTACATTTAAGACAATGTACCAACTTCAATGGAATTGGTTTTGTACTCTTACAGCACAAAGCCTTAACTCATTCACTGCCATTCACAAATGTATTCAGGAATTGAAAATATGACGTAGAGCGGCATTCCCGAATTAGTTCGGTTTTAATCTTTTCTTGCTTGGGTGCTGATAAAGCACTGGCCAGACATCTGGCAATGTTTTTCCTTTCCACGAGGGGGCAGCATTTCCATTTTTCCCCGTGTTAGCATTTTGTTCCAGCTTCAGCTGTTAAAGTACTATATAAACCAATGTGTGTATTGCAGTGTATTTTTGACAGCCGCCCTCATTTCAAGCTCATATAACTCCAGACCCATACAATTTAGGAAATAATTCTTTTTTTCTGAAGAAACAAGAGAGTATAAGGTTTCTTACACTGTATTGAATGTTTATGTAGTCCTAAAACTCAATATTCTGTGGGTCCTGGAATTCAAGTGACAATGACAAAAACCCTGGCACTGGAGTGTTAATGCAAATTAAACTTTTGTTCTTCTTTGTTTCAAATTACAAACACTGTCAAAAAAACAACCGAACAAAAATAATCTGTAAATTATTCAGACCATGAAAAAAAAATGAATAAAACCTACCCGCAAATGTAGATATGGGCATTTTCTGAGTGAATGAGTTTCCAGATTTCCTCTTTATTTTTCTTCATGAGGTGTTGCACATAAACCTGGCGTGTACACAAAAATAATAAGAAAACCTTAAGATAATTAAAAGAGAAGGTTTAGATACAAACTATAGCGCTTAGAACATTAATACGCATTCACAACAAATCAAAAATTATGGTTTCAAGGCTGCAACTAACAATGATTTTAATCATCGATCAATTATTTTTTTCACCTTTTGCTCCTGGTCTCGGGAGAAGGCAACATTGAGCCGTGTTAGAACGTCATTCTTCTCAGCATCCTCTAGTTCCTCCTGGTAGAGATAATCTTCATTCTGATGTCTGCAGCCATAGAACAATAATGTCTCTCCAACTTCCTTGCCTGCACACAGACAGGAGAGAAACAGAGCAAGAGGGAACATCAAAAATGCGTGTAATATTTCTTCTAGTTTGTTTGACGCAAAATTTTACACAAAAATTGTTCGGCGGGCAGACTACATCATCGACTGTTTGTTGCTCAAACTTATGAAGATTTTTGTGTTTGTTTAAAATAAAATCTCATTTTGATTTTATTTTGATGCTTGCAATGTGTTAAAAAAAGATGTAACAGGGGAAAGTCAAGGAACGCTTAAAATTTTGGGCAGGGGAACATTCCAGAGGTGAATATGTTAATTGGAAGCACGTGAGTGTTATAATTGTTATTTAACTCATTTAGTCCCATTCCCGAATGTGCTCGGAATTGAAAATATGACGGGGAGTGCCATTCCCGAATTTGTTAGGGTTTTTGTTGCAGGGGTGCCGATAAAGCTCTGGTCAAACCTCTTGCAAAGTTTTTTCGCTTCCACAAGGGGGCAGCATCTGCCTTTTGTACAGCCGCGCCCCTCTTGCACCTCATGTTACTCCAGACCCATATAATAACATAGGAATTAACTCTTTTTTTCACATGAAAGAAGAGAGTCTAAGGTTTCTTACACAGCATTGAATGTTTATGTAGTCCTAAAACTCAATATTCTGTGGGTTCTAGAATTTGAGGGAAAATGACAAAAACCCTGGCGCTGGAGTGGACATATTTTTGCATGTGAGGTAGTGAATGAGTTAAATAGCTCATCTTTGTTAGTCCCTGTAGGAATCCATGATCACAGAATTTGTGGCAAATTTCAAACCTCGGTGAAATTAGAAGCATGTGGCGGAAATAAGAGTGAGGTGCACAATATTACACTTCCATGTACCATATTTTCCGGTGTATAAGGCGCACCCCAAATAAATGTTGTATTTTCCGATTTTTTCCATATATAAGGTGCACCGGACTATAATGAAAATGAATGAATGAAAAACGTTCTCCAAACGTAATATATAAAAGTTTGTCAAATATAAGGCACACCACATTATAAGGCACTAGAGTAGAGGCTGGGGTAACGCACAACTTCTTCTACAGGAGGAAATTGCGAGTAGTTGTTGTGGCTCAATATTACTTCATAAATAAGGCGCACCTGCATATAAGGTGCAGCGTCATCTTTTGAAGAAAATGAGGCCATTTGGGTGCCCATTATACACCAGAAAATATGGTAGTTTTCACCTCGGCAGCTAGATGTCACAGTGTGGGCGTGTTGCCCAGATACTGTCCTAAAAAATTCTTGCTTCATTTTTAGATTATTTAGCTTCATAATCACTATTTTCTGTTGATCGTTACGTTTTATACAATGTCGCGACGTTGTGGGAATTGGGGTTTATTCACAGATATATTTATCTTGTCATTGTAACCTTTTGTAGGACTGACTTTGAGAAAGTTTATTTAAACAAGGCCAGATGTCATTGAGAAATACCTTGCTCTTTGAGCCAGCCCCTTTCCTGGATGAAGCCCATGAAGGGAGCGATTCCTGTCCCGGGACCAATCATGATCACCGGGACGCTGGCCTTGAAGGGTAGGCGGAACTGAGACTTGCGGATATACATGGGAACAGTAGATTTGTGGCCGTTGTCAGAGACCAACTTGTTCTTCAGCCAGTTTGTGGCCACTCCTTTGTTGATACGGTTCGTCTTGGTCATGTACTCCACAACCACAGCACAGATATGGATGCTGTTCGGGTGAACCTGGGGGACAAAGAAAAATAACATTTCTGCATATACAAATCGAGTGCTGCCTGCGTTTAGGTTGTTACTGATGAGAGACTTACTTTAGAGGAGGAGGCTATGGAGTAATATCGAGCTTGAAGACGAGGCAGAAGCTCACACAGGTGGTCAATGGGTGGCCTTAAAGAGGGCATGTCCTCCAGAATGGCAAGAATGTTTCTGCAGGGTTCTAATACCCAACTTTGGTAGAGTGCCTAAAGAGAAACAAAAACAATAAAGATGCTTAACTCATTCACTGCCATCCCCGAATTTATTTGAAAATTGAAAATATGACATGAAGCGCAATTCCCAAATTTGTTCTGTTTTTTTTCTTTCGGGGCTGATAAAGCGCTGGGGGGGCAGCATTTCGCTTTTTTCTATGTTAGCGCTTTGTTCCAGCTTCAGCAGTTGTTAAAGCGCTAAATAAACTAATATGTACTGTATGTATGCCCTCATTTCAAGCCCATATAAACCCAGACCCATAAAATTTAGGAATTAACGCTTTTTTTCTGATGAAAGAAGAATGTCTAAGGTTTCTAATGCTGTATTGAATGTTTTTGTAGTCCTAAAATTCAATATTCTGTGGGTCTTGGAATTTGAGTGAAAAACCCACAAAAAAGTGGATACATTTTTGTACGTCTGGCAGTGAATGAGTTAATATTTCTCCCCTCGAGACAAAAACTACAAATGTCAAGTCTAATCTGAAATTTGGTAAAAGGCAATTTTCAAGCTTTAATGGGTAACTTGACATTATATTTCTGATCCTGTCATCACTTCTTACCTACATTTGTTGCAGCATGATTCTCGACCATGTTGATATGCTCCATTTTTTACTTTTTTTTTGCTGAAAATGACTAGAATGAAATTACTATTACTTTGTTACAGTTAAAAAAAACACCCTGAGCATTTTCTGCCACTGGAAATGTATTGTCACAACCCAGCAAAGAGCTTCTCGATTGAAATCAAAGACATTCAGACTTTTCTGATTGGGCTTTACAAGTTCTCCCTGTAATTTTGTGTGTTCTTGTGCATTGCTGTCTCACAGAATGTAAACTTATCAGTAAGTTGAGCTTTCCACAGTTGTGTCAACTGTCTTCCGTGTGTTTTGCATCCAGCCCTCCTCTCTGTGGTTACTTTGTATTTTCATAGATAAGACTTTTACTATTCAACTTTAATCTCATATCTGCGACTGGTGACAAAAATGTATTTACAAGGCGTAACAAGCACTCCGGGCCCACAACAACTTAGTTTTACACACACTGACCTTGCCCTGAGGGGAGGAGGACGCCATCTTGCGCATATTCTCCTGTTCTTGAGGGTCCGAAGCATATTGTGCAAGCTCATAGAGGACATTGGTGCGAGGAGGGTGCGTGATGTCGAGGTAGTGAGTCAGAGCTGTGCGGTACGTCGTGGGGCAGGGGAATGGGTGTTTCTTATTAGACTCCTCTGAAAGATAAACATTTGATATGTATACATTAGTTGTCACACTGTGGCGACCCCTTGAAGGGAAAATCCGAAAGGAAAAGAAGAAGTTGTCACACAGAAATGTATATATATATATTAAATAAAAAACAAAATGGGGCCACCCCTCACCAGCTCAGCGTATATCACGCAGATATTAATCATTCCCGGCTCAATCACTCACATTTATTATAGTAGAAATAAAGTCATAACCAATTCAAAGGACTTGCAGCAATTATAAAGGAGCCGATTGTGCAAGTGCAGCCATCAGGGGGGAAATGTCCTGACAGATTGAAGGGAGGAGCTCTTTAAGTCAAACCACTTTACAATTTCAATATCATACCATCAAGGTTGTTCAGAGAGATAACCACATCAAGGTCCACACCAAGGACGTGTCCCAACTTATTCACCAACGCTGCATCGTTAGTAGGGAAAACGGCCACATGGTCTCCTGACTCATATCTGCAATGACAGAATATCACGTTAGCCTTTGGTCATATGTTGGATGAAAGCACTCAGTTTTATGAGCCTCATTTAAGAAGTACACCTACAAAGCCCCAAAACTCACCTTATCTTTGAGCCTGAAATATCTAATTCAAGGTGCATCAGATGCCTCTGACCACCTTTGTTGAGTTTACGGTTGACAGTGACCGGGGCCAAGAAGGGATTTTTAGAGTCATACGGCCTGTCAAGCAGAGGACATAACTTTAGCCAGGTACAGATATTGAAAATCACTTGGGATAAAATTGTCAAATGTTCAAAGTTATACTTTCTTCGAGGTCTACAACAATTTTTAGACATTTTAAGTGGCAAATGTTCACGTTATTTGCACCCAGAGGGAGGTTTGGAGAGGAAAGTGTTGTAAATGTGAATAGGAAACCATTAAAATGAGAATAATCAGTTCCCAGGTCCCCATAAAACATAATTTTCTACTTTCTAATTTTCTAAGCCTTAAGACTACACAAAATATACCTTATTTTATGTATAATAAATGTGCTATAGTATTATGATTAATGAAATAAACTGTACTTTACAATAAAGTCATTTTATTTACCTTTGTGATGGTGGTTAATGGCTTGATGGAATGGAGTGTCCGGTTTCCTCAGCATTAAACACTTGAAGAGGAACATCGGCTTCTTTTACCATCTTGAGGAATGATCCGTTTTAGGTGCTTTCTCTGTGATAATTGTATCTAGTTCTTCATCAATTGTGATCTGTTTAGCTGGGTTAATAGCTTTTTGCATCAAGTGTACAGATGACTCGTGTGGGTTATTTGTGGAGCCTGATGGATGGGATATTTTAACATTTTTCTATCCATCTTCTGACGATTCTCACACTCTCACACTTTTTTTTTGTTTCAAGCTCTGTCATCTCCCTTTCGTGTGTGTGTGTGTGTTTTCTCACTCTCTCTCTGTCGGCCTGTCTCTTTAATGTTTAACCCCCCCCCCCCCACTGCTGGGTTCTTGACCAATTACGTGGCTTTAACCGAAGACGCCATTTTGTTTTTTGGAGAACGGCCTCACTCTCTCTCTGTCTGTAACCCCATCCACCACTGCTGCGTTCTTGACCAATCACGTGGCTTTAACAAAAGACTGGGGGCGGGGAATAGAGGACAAAAACAGTGGGCACCATTTTCTTGTTAGGAGAATAGGCTCGTTCGCGAATGACACATCACTCATTTGGCAGCTCCGTGTGTATCCCAAAAAATAGTTCGTCGGCTAAGGTAAAATTTTCATAAATGTAACGTTCGTAAACCGAAAAGTTCGTAAGCCAAGGGGTTCTTAAACCGAGGTTTCACTGTATTATAATTCAGAGGGCAATTTTTAAAAATAATGTCCACCAGAGGGAAGCAAGCCTTCAATGACCAAAAATAAGATTTGCAGGAGGCAGATTTCTCTAACACAGTACTTACGGTTTCTGGACCTCAAAACTCTTCAGACGGCCAATCTCTCCCGTGAACACTTTATTCATGTTGATGTCAGTGTGCTCCTTCAGTTCATATTGCCGTATGCTATGTGACCAAACAGCACTTTAAGTTAGACATTACATAAGAATAAAATGACACCTTGTATTTTTCATTCACACAGGAGAGAAGATGAGATTCTAGTGTGACATTACGCCAAAGGATAAGTGATGTTTTATCTGCAAGAGTCTACTCAAAAGAACAGCGACAAGTATTACAGACGAGACATGCACCTTGAATCATCTCCTAAGGCTTCCACGCCAAAGTGCTCACAGACAGCTGGCCAAAACTGCTCTCGCCACGAGACAAAGTCTTCTTCCAAGCTGTGAGAAGAACAAAGAAATGTGAAGTGAGCGCTCAAATAACATATTTACAGTGGAAAAAAAATAAAATATTCAAATCACTTGCATTTATCTGATGACTGGTGGATGGTGTGTTATTTCAGGCAACTGACCCTTACTTATTACCATCAGACATAGCAAGGCATCTTTCTTTTTTGGTCACTTACTTGCCATCATCATCACCTAAACCGAGGTCAAAGATGCGTTTAGCCCCAAGTTCCTCCAGCCTTTTGTCCACATATTTCCCCATGGCATTGTAATGCTCATATGTCTTGTTACCCAAGGAAAATACCTGCAGGAAAAAAGAAAAAAATAATTCCAATCCGAAAGGCGCAACAGACTTTTCACAGAGACAGCTACTCTCATTTTTAATCTGGAAATTATTTACAGTGAATCAATGAGGGAAAAAAGAACACACTATGCACGTTAAAATAAATTTATGAGTAGTTGTACAGTATATGGCTGTAAATATTCTAATTGATCCGGGTCATTTCATTTTCAGGGCACTAAATCAATCCCAACTGGACTGCTGTGGTTCTTTTAAATTTTCCTTCTCAACCGAGCAGGTTCAATCATTTCGTGCGTAGTGTCTACATTCACTTCTCAGCACTCGCTAATGAGAATGCTGTTATGATACATTTGAAAAAATAAAGTTGCAAGTGTTTGATGCAGATCCACTTATAAAAAAAATGTACTCAGAGTTTTATTGTTAAAAACATTAACTCATTCACTGACAGACGATGTGCAAAAATATGTCCACCCCAGTGCCAGGGTTTTTGTCATTTTCACTCAAATTCCAGGATCCACAGAATCATGAGTTTTAGGACTACATAAACATTCAATGCAGCATAAGAAACCTTAGACTCTCTTCTTTCATCAAAAAAAGAGGTAATAAGTTATATGGGTCTAGAGTAATATGAGGTGAAAGTGAGGGCGGCTGTACAAAAGGCAAATGCTGCCCCTTCGTAGAAGAGAAAAAAAAACATTGCTAGAGGTCTGACCAGCGCTTTATCGGCACCACCGGAAGAAAAAACTAAACACCAAACAAATTTGGAATGGCGCTCCACGTCACACTTTTCAATTCCTGAATAAATTCGGGAATGGCAGTGAATGAGTTAAATGAGACACCCTGAAAAAAATCTGAACTTAAATTGACATATAACTTGAAAGCCCAAAAAACAGGTCATAACTTCAATGTATGTAAATTTAAAGGACAACTGACGTCACTTTTTTGTTTTTTAAATGACATCAGAAAAACGTTTTATAGCATCTAAAATACCCAAAACACGCAGTATGATATTTTTATTCAAATGAAAAACACCAATAAAAATGACTTAAAGTGTCCAAAATCTGAAAAAATTGAGCTGCGAATCGGGCATTTTCAGAAAGTCCCACCCACAGTTCGTGACGTCACGCCAGGACGTCTTGCATTGCTCGAGAATCATAAGAATGGCTTCAGATTCAGAGAATATGCTTTCTTGTTACTCATCCAGTTATGAATATGATTCAAATAGTTCTGAACAGAAAAGCATACATGTTTGCAATCGATTAAAAAATTCCGTGGCATTTTGAGGCAAACGGGCGGGGGGGGGGGGAATTCACACCCAAAAATGGCCACCGAGCTGTTGTGAGGAATGAAACAGCCCGTTTCCACAGGCTGATAAATTCCTTCCATGGAGCTTGGACGCCCTCTTCTGGCGGCTTTTTGGTGCAACACAAGGTTTTCAGACCAAACAGTACAGCAAAATACATTGACGTGATGGAAGGACTGCTACAATGTGTCTTTTTTTCAGTCAAGGGCGTTCCTTTAGTGACGTCACGTACGGACTCGTCGTCTTCTTCTTCTTCTTCTTTTCCTTTCGGCTTTTCCCTTCAAGGGGTCGCCACAGCGAATCAGTCACCTCCATCTTCAGAGGTATGATACGCATGTTTGTTTTGGCCCAGCTTTTACGTCGGATGCCCTTCCTGACACAACCCTCTGTATTTATCCGGGCTTGGGACCGGCACAAGACTTATGTCTCTTTGTGGCGACAGAACAAGCAACTCGCTCAGTAAAAGGTTCCCGAACACAAAATGGTCATCAGCACAGCAACAATCAAAAAGGCAAAATTACTCGTCACCAACTCAAAAACAAAACTTCCTGAATATTCAGCGCGAGTCTCAAAAAGGTAAACTATAGCTATATGCGGTGGAATCTTTGTAAAATACGCTCAGTAGAAGTCATTTGAAGCCCTTTTGCAAATTATGGACACAACTTGTCCGGAGATGTCGGTTGTCCTTTAAATGATGGAAATCACCTGGAATCTCATTTGCTGCTACAAAATGACAAATGTCAAAACATTTTCAGTGTGGCGAGTTTATAAAATTATTGCGGTTGCAGAGAGACTATAAATCCAACAGATCTCTCTCAACGGGCTAAAAATAAATGTCCATGTTCAGTAGGAAATCGTTTGAATTCTTTACAAAGTCGAACAACTCTAGAGACAGAGAGAAACAATGGTGGCAACATTCAGCGGCTTCAAAGTTGAGCAAATTTGATGGGCCGCTGAATGAAAAACCTTTACGATGGTAAATTCACTATGGTGTGTTCGACCACAGATAGGGAGACTAGCAAGAACCTTCATACTGGCACTATTTTTGCAAACTGACAGAAATGCGTGAGAATAAACCCTTACCGTAAAGTTCAGTCCCGAGAGATCTTCATCGTCATTTTCCTGCAGCCAGTCATAAAAATCCTGTGCATTATCCGTCGGGTCTCCTTCTCCATAGGTGGCCATGCAGAATATGGCAAGCGAGTTTTTGATCTCAGACAACCGAGATAGTTCACCCTGAAGAGCATGACAGGATGCAGAATGAATGAGACTTTTTCAATTTGACTTTTGCAATAAATATGAGTTTCCTACATTATGAAGGACAGTATTTAAAAAAGAGAGACTTTACGTGTACTGTATGTTGCACAAATTGTCCCCATTGTGGTACTATTGAAGCCTTTCTTTTTCTTATTAAGTTACCATGTCATATTCTTCTGGGTCAGCCGCCATTCCTTTCATCCCGTAACGCTGAGCGTCTTTAGAGAGTCTGTTGGCAAACTCCTCTGCTGTGCCCGTCTGGGAGCCATAGAACACAATGATGTTCTTTCCCTGAAAGGGAAAAAAATAAGTTGAGGGGGACAAAAAAGAAAACTAGTGAAATAGTGGTAACAGATAGACTACTTTGCTATGACAATTCACAATGCAGACCAACAGGTAAAGTTTAGCGCGCTGCTAAATAATATAATAATAACAACAACAACAACAATACATTTCATTTATAAGCGCCTTTCAAAACTCTAGGTCACTTAACAGTGACAGGACAGGTTTTTCTGTGGGTGAGCAGCGGCAGTCACATGTGCCAGCGTTCAATCAACCCAGAATAACTCAAATACTGTAGATAGAAAGCTAGCTAGGTAGCTAGCTAGCTTAGGAGCTAGCTAGGTAGCTAGCTAGCTTATAGCTAACTGGTAGATAGATAGCTAATAGATACATAGCGAGATAGTTAATAGAAAGCTAGCGAGACAGCGAATAGATAGCAGATCGCTTTTACTTCATAAGTAAGAGTTTTTTTTATAATGCCGTATCTAAATTATGTGCAGCAAAACCACAGGAATCAAACCCGCACTATTTCTAACCGTTATTCACAACCTTTCATTTAAGTCCAACAAATGACGCAGTCGCCCATCGCAAGTGCTATTTAGTACATGTGTTCTTAGATCAGAAAAGGTTTTTCAAGTGTGAATACTGTACATGTGGGAGACACTACCAATGCCGAGACCCAAATACTGAAACCACATTTAAAAGAACCATGTGACCAAATGACAATGAATTGAAGGATGGGAGGCGACTAAAATATCAATCAACCTTGACAAAGCTAATTCTAGCTTTGAGTCATATAGTAAAGAGGTTATTATGAGAGCAATATTGACTTGTGGGTTTTCATACCAAGCTAAAACCAAAATATTTGAAAGAGCTTGGTGCAGTTCGAGACGATTGCTGACAATCACCACAATAATGAACACATTTCTGGCTTAATGTCACTCAGACAGTTTGACTTTCAACTGAAACTTTGCAGGAGTCTCTGAAAATATGAGCAAAGACTTTCTCTTCTGGATTGAATCACCCGCGCCCCATCCTACTTTAAAAACATTCCTGCATTGTTTGCATCAAATTTACCAATACAAGTTTAGAGTAAAATTGTTGAAAATAACACAACTTACTGTTTTCTTCATTTTCTCAATGAAACTTGTTTCTCTTGTTGTTGGGGCTCTGGAGAAGACAAAATGTTTAACTTGTTAGACTAAAGTGGATAGAAAATGAAGACGTGAAAGATATATATATTTTCAAACAGGTCAAGCTCTCTTCTTTCAGTCACATCATTCATGTGCTTTCCTAAGATATTAGCCCCCCCACCCGTGGGATTGCAGAGCGACAAAAAATTGCAGAGTAAATCCCCTTTTGATACTCACTCCCCCTTTGAATCTTGGTTCATCAATAACATACACAAAAAAATCATCAGGTAAACTGCAACAAATCCTAATTAATTCATTCACTGCCAGACGACGTGCAAAAATGTGTCCACTCCAGAGTTTTTGTCATTTTCACTGAAATTCCAAGACCCACAGAACATTGAGTTTTACATAAACATTCAATGCAGCGCAAGAAACCTTAGACTCTCTTCTTTCATCAGAAGAAAATAGTTAATTCCTAAGTTATATGGGTCTGAAGTTATCTGAGACATGCCATGGGGGTGGCTGTACAAAAGGCAAATGCTGCCTCCTCGTAGGAGGGAATAACATTGCCAGAGGTGAGACCGAACATTAAATTCGAGAATATAATCTTGGCATACAAACTAGTTTTCAGGGGACGAACCAAACCACACAGCGCCATGGTAGCTGGCAGACTAGTTTTCCACATAGCCTTTGAGTGCAGACATGGTTTGCTATCGAGTGGAGTACATTTGCTATTATGGGACCGAAAAAGACCCCACCACAGGCTAGTGTTAAGCCGAAGAGCACACAAAAGAAAACTACGGTTGTCCAGAAGAAGGTGATCACGTAAAAACACGAACGAGGTGTGCGTTTGTGTGACTTAGCATCCCAGTACCAGTATGCTACGTGTGGCTAAGGGTGTTTCTGTGTTGTCTAAGCAACGGTCTCAGGCAATAGAAGAGGTTGAAAAACTTTTATTTGGATTTACCAAATCCAGCTAGCAGGGGACCGTGTGAGTGAGGGTATTATTGCCGAGAAAGCGTGGCAACTTCACTCGGACATCATCAAGAGGCAACTACATCAACGACCATCACAAAGGTAAATAAAACGACTTTATTATACAGTACAGATCATTTCCTTAATTACAATCCAATAGACAATAGATAACATTTATTATACATAAAATAAGGTATATTTTGTGTAGTTTTAAGGCTTATTTAGTAGAAAACTATGTTTTATTGAGACCTGGGAACGGATTATTCTCATTATTAATGGTTTCATATGGGAAATAAATGTTTGGCAGACGAACTTTCGCCTTACACACTTTCTGGGAACCAATTAAGTTCGTAAGCCGAGGTATCACTGTCTAAGTATCTAATAAGTGATTAGGGATGTTTATGTTTCAGGTGTCAATAGGATAAATAAAACAATCGTATAATTCTCATCTCATCTCATCTCAGATGAGATAATTCTCATTTTTCCGTAAAACAGCTTAGCAGTTCTACTGCAAACATAAGAAAGCAGTTACAATTCAAGCACGAGAATCCAGTGCCCAAACTGCCATAAAACACTTATACTACACTTGTACTCTGGAGCAAAGATGACTCCAGATGGAAATAAAAGAAGCAGACATTTGCCCCCAAGCTCACGCATTCCTGTCAGACCTAATATAGAGTCTAAGAACATAATCAGATAGTTTTGGAAAACGTCTGCAGCAAATGCAACAAACCTGAGCACGTGAAAAAACCCTAAGTGCTCTCGGGGGAAACTCATTGTACAAAGAGCTGAGTTTTTGTGCAGTAGCCATCTCAAATACTGCACTTCCAAGCCCTCCCCTCTCTCTCTTCTGTCAAAAAATAAAATGGAAATGGACCCCCCCCCCCCCACTTGAAACTTAGAGTAAGTTTCAAATTAATTGTCCGATGTATTATTGCGCACTTTCAGAACAACCTCTGCGAGCTAGCTTAGTGCTTATAAAGCACATTGACAGTGTCATGCTTGCGTATGCAATGTTTTTTTTTTTTTTTTTTAGGTGACTCATGACTGATGGCAAACAAACGCTGCAATTTGTGGTTAAAAAAACACATTTAATAATTTTCTCATGACTTACTGGAAACGCTGAGTCACTTTTAACTTCATTGTCAGGGCATTAGGAATTTACTTCCAGATCTTAAATTCCAGAGCACCTCAAACTCTGCCATGAGCTTGAACCCAAGATTCTTTTGGTTGCAGTGAACTCATTCACTTCCATTCACGAATGTATTCAGGAATTGAACATGTAATGTAGAGCGCCATTCATAAATTTATTCGGGTTTTGTTTTTGCATGCTTGGGTGCCGATAAAGCACTGGCTAGACCTCTGGCAAAGTCCCATTCAACGAGGGTCAGTATTTCCCTTTTTTTGCTAGTGCTTTGTTCCAGCTTCACCTGTTGTTAAAGCGCTATACTGTATAAATCAATATGTATGTATTGCATTGTATTTTGGACAGCCGTCCTCATTTCAAGCTCATATAACTCCAGGCCCATTTAATTTAGAAATTAACTCTTTATGATGAAAGAAGACAGTCTAAGGTTTGTAAACGCTGTACTGAATGTTTATGTATATCCCAAAACTCAATAGTCTGTGGGTCCTGAATTTGTAATGACAATGACAGAAACCCTGGCACTGGAGTGGACACAGTTTTGCACAAGTCTGGCAGTCAATGAGTTAAAATGCTTCTTTGATCCAGGGAAAATCAAGCAGATAAGTAACTGACCTCTCTGCAGCATCTCTCCTGTCTTCTGGCAGGGAGAAAACACAGCCCATGGCATTGAGCCCTGTAAGTTCAGCAAAGCCACGATCACCGCTGGCTGGGCAACGCCGCACCGCGAGCAAGCCAGGCTCCGTATCAATAGCAGGATGTCAACACTCCGTAGCCACAAGCAGACGAAAACAAGTCCAGTCCAGAAAGACACAAAAAAGCTGTGCCAAGAGTGGTCTGCTTTCACCCTTAGAAGCTTCAGCGTTATCTGAATTCAGCCTCTTCCTGTGCTACTCTCAGAATTCCGTCTGTTTCTCATACTCTGACCATAAAACACGCACATTGCAGTCCCGTCAGTGTCTGGACACAATGGTGGGAAGCTGACTTTCCCATAAAAAGTAGCAGAGCTGCAGACCCACATTTTTTACTTATAACAGTACAAACTGAACCACCGCTGAAAAGCCTTCCCCCTAGGACCGCCCCCTTTTCCTCTCCGGCCTGAAAGGTGTTAGGCAAGAAAAAGTCTACAAGATCCATTCTCAGGATTTGGCTAGTCAACTAACCAAAGCCACTCCTCCGTGGACCACTAAAAGTGGGGAAAGAGCTGACTGGAGGGTTTCTGTCCCCCACCCCCACATCACCGGAGGAGAGAGGGGAATGCCATTGCTATGGCAACCTCATTTATCACAAAAGGATTCATTTGTGACATGACCGAATGGCAGAGGAGCTCATCTGACGCACAGAAAGAAAAAGCAGGGAGAGGGGAAAGATGGGGGTGGGTGGGGAGAGGGGTAACAGGGCTGAAGAAAGAGTTGCTTGTCTTTTGCCTCAACGTCCAACTTTTGGAAAGGAGTCACAAAAGAAGCTCGGCTCACAACTTTCTCATGGTTTTAGGGCCAACAAAAAGTTGCAGGATATACATGGAGACGACGCCTCCTTCAAAAACATTTAGGTAGTCAACACACTCTGAAATGGGACAGCAGACGATCTTCAGGATTGTGTGATTTTGATGCTTCCTTCCGGTAACCCCTCTCCTACTGCCATTCGCATATCAACCGAGCAAAATGCTTCCTGATGGTCATTCCTCTGGTGACCAACACCCAGCACACAAAGTCAACAGTTGTTTTTGTGACCAAACTTTAACCACACAGAGAACAGAGTTCAGGGATGAATATCTGTTGTGGTTGGGGACGGTCTCCAAACGCAGCCAGTTGAGTTCAGTGGAAACAAAGCAAGCCTCCATCTCTTGTCTCTTGTCACGCAGGAAGAAATGAACCGAAAGGGGAACTTTCAATGCTGCTACGCTGTATTCAATAGACAAGTGCTCATTTTCTATCCAAAATACACGCCCATGCTAACCAAACAAAGTTGGTCTTCTAATTTCAAATGTTATAGTTGACAATATTCAAAATAATTTTGAAAATACCACACGTACCATATTTTCCGCACTATAAGGCGTACCTTCAATGAATGACATATTTTACAATTTTTCCCATATATACGCGCACCGCATTATGAGGCGCTACAGTAGAGGCTGGGGTTACGTTATACATCCGGTGCGAGACGCTGCTGAGACGGTGCAGCGCTAAAGGCAATGTCAACAAAACAGTCAGATAGGTCAGCCAAACTTTATTAATAGATTACAAATCAGCTTTCTGACAACTCCATTCACTCCCAAAATGAATAAACAATTGTTTGATTATTTTCTCCAAGGTAAAGTATTCGTACTTTTGTGACAGTTTATCTTTTAACAACAGCAAGTTAGTGGAGGGGAACTTTTCCTCCATTCAGTAAACACGTAAAAAAAAAAAAAAAAACATTCTGATGCTGTTACGGTGAATTAAACGCAAGTACAATCACAATATACTAACACTCTTACTAGTCCAAAGCTATAACAACAATAATAACTCTAAAGCAATAGCGTAATAGCTGATGTTCACGCGTTAATGTCCATACTCACAATATGATCAACATTGTTGAACTGTAAACACACAAAGGAAACACGTTAAGGTCACTTTATCAGTTCATTCTTCATCTATGAATCCCTGGAATTCTTCTTCTTCCGTGTCAACAGCTGGGCGAATGCGTCATCCAACACGCCCGGCTCCGTCTCATCCAAGTCGCCATTCATGGAGTCAGTGTCGCTGTTATCTGGCAGTTCAGTGACAATTGCTGCCTTCCTATTAGCCCAGGCATTTATAATCCACTGGCAGATAGAGGCGTATGTCATCCGGCACTGTCTCCCTGTCTTGGTGAACGTGTGTTCGCCTTCTGCATCCACCATTCCCACGCAATTCGCGGTCTCGCTTTGAATGCTCTGTTGACGCCGTTGTATATATCCCAGCATGCACTGTGCACCACTTCTTCTTCTTCGGGGTAAGTTGGAATCTCAGCTGCTTACCGTAGTTGCGAGACGTGTTGTGGCTCAATATTGATCCTTATATACGCGCACCGAATTATGAGGCGCATGGTCAGCTGTTGAAAAAAACTGAAGGCTCTTAGGTGCGCCTTATAGTGTGGAAAATACGGTAATTAACTTGGAGGGATTTACCTCTGCCAGCTAGTGGTCAAACAGGGAAACGCGATGCAAACGCATCATTGTTTATTATCATTGCAGAAAAAATAATACATTTTTCGTTTTAAGTACGTTTATCAAAGGTGACGTACAATGCCAACATATATTTGAGAAAAATGTACAATTGACATTTTTTTAACTTTGCACAAAATGTTAATATAGTGTATAACGTCTTGTTTGGTAAATGGAGTTATCTGAAATAAACACTGAAATAAAAATAAATCAGATAAAAAAATAATTATCATATTCTAATTCTCATGTCACTTTTTGAAACGATTGTGGTCCCATTACATTATTTCAGTCTGCAGTTTTTATATAACAAGTTCAATAATCAACCATTTATGAACCAACTGTACTCATTTAAACAACTTTTGGAATGATATTTTGAACAATCAAAGCAAGTCATCATCATCACAATTGTGAAATATTAACAGAACAGAACGTAGTGGATGTTCTTTTTTTTGAAAATTCTTTGCCACTCCACACTTAATGGTAATGTGCCCAATTTTTTTAAGGACTCTTGAAATCAATAACATGAAAAAAAAAATGAATACGAAAGGTGAAAGAGACTCACATTGTTTCAAGCTTCTTGAATTCAGGGATGGGTTCAGGCTTCTTGCGGGACATGAACCAATAGATGACAAGCCCGACAATGAGAGAGAATAAGAAGAGGTCGAGATTGCTGAAAAGAGGCTCGTCCTCGTCCGCCAAGGTTGTTGTGTCGGTGGCGGGGTCCATGTCTGCCAACCTCTTGACAAAGAAAGAAAACCCTTATGAACAATCTCTCAAATGATAATGTCAATCTGATGTTTTCAAATTGGACATTGAATTTCCCTGTATTTTCTTTTGCTACCTTAAAGTCAGTAATGAATCATTTTATTTCACTCTCAAATGAATAAAATATATGAATCTGCTCTCATGGTTAACTGGTAATTTCATTTCTGGTGACTTCATTTGGATCCATCATTAGTAAATGTATTATATGATGAAAGTTATTACTGCTATTTTTACTTTCACTTTGATCATGCATGAGTTACAGTAATAACAAATAGCTTATATGAGTCGGTTTTCGGTAACAGGGCTGCGAAGCTAATTTTTGTCCCGGGCCAAATCATAGTCATGGTGTCCCCCAGATGGCCCATATAGGTTGACGATGTAAGAGTAAAATACACAGCTGCACAATCCATATAAACCATGATCGCATTAGATTAAATAAATATACATCAGAAATTGATGAATAACAAATGTTGAAATCAGAAGGCAATAAGTTTGTTCAACTATTTTTTTTATTGAATTGAAAGGAGGGATCGGTAGCTAAAGGTGCTTGCAATATCTCATCTCAGAGTTAAGAAAAGTCAAGACAATTTGATAAAAGTAGGAATTTGATGCAGATGATCGCTAACGGTCTGGGTCAATGTAGGTTCGGCGGTCAAGGTGGGTTGGCCGGCCATGATGGACTGGCCCAGATATACACTCGCCGCTTGGTAAAATTCACATATTTTCTCAAAAATCCCAGTAGCCGCACCACCCGTGGAACTAGTTAACCTGCATTGGGAAATATGATGATTAACAGATGTGGCCTATGCCATTACATTCTCTCTACAATGGCGGCTTTTGTCCAGACCTTATTGAACTAATTGGCTGGAAATCAACAGAAATATCTAGCTTTGCTTCAAGAACTGCATTGAGAATAGCATTGTTTTGTTTTTATTTCATGAGTGGAAAAGACGTGCGCTGAGCTCGTTTCAAGTTTTTTTTCCTTGGGGGGGGGGGGGTTTCCAAGTAAAAGAGCTGGCTGCTAGAAAACGTGAAGCCCGCTTGAACAGTGACCCATCCATTTTCACCCATTCATTCATATATCAATTGCTCATGCCGTTCAGTCATGTGTGAACTGAAGGATATCAAGATAGTCCATGGCATGCGGGCAAGAAGCTGTCGCAACTACAGTGATTCCTTGAGATGCAAGTTATTTAGTTGCACGCCCATGCTTAATAATCAAGACTCTTATCTCAAAGCATATTTCCCTCTTAACTGGATGAATTGCTAGTAATGGGTTCCAGCGCAAAGAAATACAAACATAATTAATTAAATTAACAATTGGTTTGTAAAAATGTGTGAACTTGAATGACCCCTGATGAACTCTGATGTAAGCAACATTCACTGGCTTCAAAACATTTTTTTTGCCACTTGGTGTGTTAGGGGCTAAAACGGCATTGTAAAGGAGTTGAGTGAACTCCGAGTGCAGCAGAGAGGCTCGTGACATTAAAACAGCGCAAGTTCCAAAATAAGATTAATAATAATAATAATAACAATAATAATAATAATAATAATAATATATTTAATTTGCGTAATGAGTGAAATTTTATTTGGTGACAAGCAACCTTGTTCCCCACTGGTGGCATTGGCACATATTAGGTGGAATGGTACACATGCCATACAGACACACACACACAGACAGACACAGACACACACACACACACACACACACACAGGTTTATATATTTTATATATATTATGTCGACGCAATATATTATGCATCCACATTGATGTAATATCTTAATTTGAGAAAATAGCATGCAGCCCTTTAATTTCCAATGAATGCATTGCAGAGGTTTTCTATCAAGGTGCGGCACCAGCAGATACTTGAATCCAAAGACCAAAAAAGCTTAATGGTGACACCCCTAATAGCTTTAATAAGTGAACACACACCTCATAAAATACTAGTCTAAAGCCACGTAAACCTGTTTTAAGGAAAACATTAACAAAGTGAGAAAGAAGCTAAATTCAAGTTGAATCATTATTAGTGGTAGATTCCAATTCTTATTATTTAGTGTTTGATTCTTTCTGCTGAGGAGAACCCAGGACAACTGATAAGAACTATTAAAGACAGCTTTTCTTGCATATTGTGTGAGACTGGCTTAACGGGCAGCATATTATTTCATAGAAACACTCTGTGGGGTTAAAAAAAACAAAAAACAAATACATTTGAAATCCACTTTTGGTCTGAATGTATGAAGTTGGCCAATGGTGAATGTCTCCCAAGACAACTCACCTGTGTACCTTTGCTAACAAATGAGCTAATGAACTCATTAATGAAAAGATTTGATGTTGAAAAATAACCTTTGTGATTGAGAAAGTTGACTGAAATCGAAAGGATTTGTCACATCATCCCAAAGTGAAACACTGCTTCACTGGGCACCAGTCATACATGATACGGGTTCATTCATAAACGTGTCTAACAAGGGACTGGTTCACACATCATGTGAAACTTGGGTTTCTTGCCAATTACAATCCAATGAAAGGGGCTTTTAACGGAACGATGGTTGGACATCCAAATATTTCACCCAGACAGGTCACGAGATGACATATAACATGAGTACGAGCAACAATGAAAGTGCGAAGAAAAGGTTAATACGTTTATCTCGATTACTGCTGCCCTTTACACTTAAGTACACATAAAGACAATATTGACAACAAGCTAGCCGGACTTTATTTTGGCCCCCTCTGGACAAACAGCAACGAAAAAGCACATTGCGCCATAGAAGCACTTTTGCGACGAAGTACATTTAGTCAGCTACGTAGCACATGTTTTTAGCCAGTGTTCATAGCAAACCAAGGTAGCGAAAACCCTACTTTAGCTTTACATTGCGTAACCCCACATCACATCTATCAGCTACTTCGTGTATAAAATTGAACTTCTAGTCATTGTTTTGACGGTTATATCCAACGTGTCATTCCAAAGTGTAATTACATCCAATTGCCACTCATTAAAAAAAAAGATCTGTCAATAATCGTCAGGATATTACGAATCTTACCTGCTTGCCTCCCAAACTCACGTTCACAAAGCTCACAACGCTGAAGGAAACTTTACGGCATGTTGGACCATACCATCATTGACTTTACAGCGGGGTATCCAGCTGGGTAGTCAAAATAAATTCTACAAAACGTAGTCGTTCTCTGCTCCTTTTTTGTTTGCTTATGCGCTCCAGAATACTATTTTTGGAGAAAATTACATTCACGTGACTGTGTGTGTCGTTGTGCGAATTATTTAATCAGATGGAATCCTATAAAGCTGGCGCGTTTTTCGAAGTAAACCCCTACAAAAGCATTACCTAATATCGTTAGACTATTGTAACCTTCCATGATATATAACTGCTGAGGTATTCGAGAGCAGGGTTCATGGTTATGTAATCTGGACAACACAACACGCTGTGTAGCCCTGACTAACTAGACACCGAGTCCTCAAAGTCGTTCTCCTAATGTTACAAAAGTGTTATATTCTGAACACGTCCGGGGAATAACCCAGTATGTTATGGTTCCTTCCGCACACCCAAAACCGCTCAACATCAGTGTCCTGGTATAACTCAGAGAGCCCTAACCATATCAAATAATATTGTGCAGTGGGATGCATTATAAATGCAGTCAAAGTATTAATCAGAGGAACTAATTAAATTTTTTACTACCTTCGTAAAATAATGGTTTAAAAATTTCGACAGTCAAGTACAACAATAAAAATGATGACGCCCCGTAATATGCAAGACTCATTTCGATAACTATACACATCGAGAAGAAATACAATTTGCACACAAATACTCTTTTTACGTTTTAACTTGAAATTGTTCTATATTTTTTTAAGAATATTTGTCTATTTTATCACGAAGTGTTCAGACTAAATTGATAAATGTTTGTGTGTTTATTTATTTATTTATTTGTTTATTTATTTATTTATTTTATTATGTAGCCTGTACATGGACGACTGGTTAGCACACCCGTCTCTCAGGGCTGTTGTGTTCCATTCCTCGCCTATTGCCCAAAGACTGCTGGCATACCCGCGACACTCATCAAGATAAAGTGCTTCAGATCATGGATAAATTCATAAAGACGGCAAGTCCCAAATATAGACATTGAAAACACACTGTGATTTCTAACACACAATTCCAGTGTTTCCCAACCTTTATTGAACCAAATCACAAATTTTATACAGCAAAGATTTCATGGTAAAACGCTAAACAAAAATTCAACCATACAAATTATAGATACAGTAATAATGATCGGCTTGTCTGGACCTGTTGAATTAAACACAATGTTGATACTCGGAGGAAGCCATCACTTGTGTTGTGCAAGCGATGGATAAACAGGTTTATTCTAACTTCTAATGACTTATAGTGGAGGAGTACAGAGATGTTCTGATTGCCAACATACACCTGTCTGTTAATTAAAAAAACTTTTGATGAATTATGTGAAAATTCATGATTTTCAATTATTCACTTGTGTGCCACAGCACCCTCCTCAAGATAAACTACTCGTACTGTTTGAATCATAGGATCTTTGTTTTGTGATTCATCCGCTTGAGCTTCTGATGGACCACAGCAAGCGTCGTGAAGAAATTTCCCGCGAACAGAATTAAGAAGCAAAGGCTGCATACCAAGACCTGGCATTAATAACAGAATGAAGTTTCAATTCACCTGCAATCGGGACAAGCTTTTTTTAATCAAAAAGTTAACTTGGGAATTCAATCACGGCGCCGCGAGAGTGGCTGCCTTTCCAGCAGCTCCTGTATTTTGTTTTTCTACTTTCATTCCTTTCATAACTTTGCTGCTGTGAAATGTAAATTCCTCCACAGCGAGACTAATAAAGGCAAATCCAATCCAATCCATCTTAACGAGAAATGGTTGCCTCATTGTAACGTGAGTAAGGTATGTCTTTTAAATGAATAAATTTCAATAAAATGAAAACATCAAGAGGGGATGAAAATTGGGTTATGTGAGCGCTGACCTGCCATTCTTTGCAATCTGGAAGCTGTGCCAGTCTGAACAGAGAGATGCTATTAAAGAGCTGCCAGAACTACAAAAAAACATGAGGTCTTAGAATTGTATGTTTTGACGTGAAAAGAAAAATCTAACAAACAATGACACATCAAACGCAACACGCAAATGCAAAACACAAATAGATCGTAGCATGTAAACAAGCAGAATGTTCACATGAGCCTGTGATGAGTGAAACCATGACAAAGTTAATTATTAATGCAAGCTCATGCGTGACTCGTGTGCCGATGTTCCATTGACGGTATACTCACATGACCAAAAAACAGGAACGGCAAAAGAAATGTCAGTCCTTTCCACATCCAGGACTGAAATCCTTCTAAGAAGAGAAACTACCCATGTACCGTGTTCTGAATTCTAAACGTTAATCATTTATTTGTACATGGCCTCCACATGAAATGATGCAGAGAGCATGTTTATTCTGTGTTTGTGAACCTTACCCACGGTCAGATCCATGTTATGTCTTTCACCCAACGCTCTAAGTCTGTATAGACAGCCACTCTGATAATAACACTGCAGACATTGAACAAAACCTGCATGTTCATGAGAAAATGTTTGGATGACGTCTTGAGAAAAATCTGGTGTAACTTACACTATCAAAGACTTGACCTTACTTTGATAGAGGGAGTAAGCCAGGAACTGGTTCCTGAAAATCTTGTACAAGTTGCCATCTGGCCTTGAGTGCAGAAGGGAGGACACTTTAACCATACGATGCCAGAAAACTTTCAGGGTTCACGTTAGCTGTCAAGGGCGTTCTCTTTACTCACCATGTCAGCATTACACCAGACAAAAAAGCTGAGATGTAATGATGGAAAACCCACCAGCCTTTGATTCTGAAATGGAGGTGACACATGGAGAAAATTAACTTCCAAAATAATTTTCTTCAGAACTTTATACTGTTTCCGGCTGACCTGGAGCCATTGTTGATGAGGATACTTTCCCTGATTGTTAATGTGCAGTAATACCAGACCAGCAGGAAGTTGAGGATGGCATCAAGAAATCTGAAGCCATGAACCAAAATTAAACACAATTGTCCCATTGACTCATGGGAAGGACCAACTTTTTTTCTGGAAATGCTTACCTGTAGTTCACAAAGAAATAGCATGTAAAGGAAAACAGCAGCACGATGACAGTGAGGTACAGCTTGAACTTCTCATATTCGTCTTTGTAGGCAAATCTGAGAAAGAGTTTTCAAAAAGTTACAAACAAAAATAGAATAAGGAAGTGCGCAAGGCTTGTGGACTAAATGAAGTTAGTGAGATGTGATGCCTATGGGAACATTGCTGACTTTTCTATATAACCTCCTTTAGAAAAAGGTCACCTTTTCAGGAAAAAAAGTACTTACTTTAAGTGTTTGCTGAGCAGAGTTACATTCACATTTCCAAGAACCAGTCTGAGATACAGCCTGAAACACAATCACATTGAAATTTTGTCCTGATTTCATTTTTTTCATAATAATATAAGAACACAACATGTACAACGTTTTGTTTTTTTAATGGTAGACTAAAATGTATATTTTTAGCATAGTTGATTTTTTTCACCCATTTTTCCGTGGGAGAAAGGATTCCATTTCAAAGAAAGCATTGGTTTGCAGTTTTATTTTCTCTTTTATTTCATCAAGGGCATCTTCTTCCAACAGTCCTTTGTTGCACCTGGTTAATGAGACAATAAGACAAAAATGTGAGTGTCCTAGTGTATACCTATGAGTTTGCGTGCTTGAAAGTCTCCCCTTTCAGCTAAATGTGTGTGCGTGTGTGTGTGTGTGTGTGTGTGTGTGTGTGTGTGTGTGTGTGTGTGTGTGTGTGTGTGTGTGTGTGTGTGTGTGTGTGTGTGTGTGTGTGTGTGTGTGTGTGTGTGTGTGTGTGTGTGTGTGTGTGTGTGCGTGTGTGTGTGTGCATGCGTTGACAGGTACTTTTTGACACAAGAGGACAACTCCTTCAATCGTGTTTGTTGATGGCGAATGAAGGAAGTGCATCTTATTTGGAGTTTGACAATTTCATCCAGTTTTTGTAGGTATATCCGGTGTGACTCCTGATTAACAACAAAACAGAATTAGAGAATATCAATAACCACAGGAAATTATGCAGTGCAGTTGGTGTGACTGAGTTTTTTGCTCGTGAATTTAAATAGTATCTTGAGAACTGAGAGCATGTGCTATTTAATATTAAACACAGGGTTGGTGATTACTCATAGTTGCTTACCTGAGCATGCTGATACTCTTCTTCCAGGCAGTCCAATTGCTGCTGAATATCTGTTAAATTTGGCGGAATTTTGTGAGTTCTTTGCTGGTCTTCCATTTACACCAAAGTCTGTGCATTAAATATAATTATGTGCCGTCAGGGTGTGTATGTCATTATCACAGACAGTTTATTGCACCAAGTGAACTTTGACTGGAGTGCGAATATTCAAACTTGGACATTGTTCTGCGTTTACATTTGTGTGTCATTGTCAAATATTGCTAAAAGGGGTTGTTAATCCTGACTAAATCATATATATTAGTTGTATAGATTGATACAGCTTTGTCTGATTCAATATTTATATTTTTTATGAATATGTGAAATAAAATAAGAAGAAGAAATGACAAATCTATAATGTAAAAATGTATACCACAGGTCTAAAAAAGGAATATAACGTCAAAATGTACATATACAAAGTACAATTGATAGCTTTGCATTCTCAATTGATTATTGAAACAGAGGTCCATATGTTTTCTTTCGTATCTCCTAAACAGAAATTAGAAAACGTAAACATTTTCATCATAATGTCTGGTACAAATTTAACACTTCCTATTTCCAAAAGACTGTGAAACATGGTAGGAGCAGGTTCAACACTTACAAGTTTCTGTGAAAAGAAATGACAGGAAAAGCTGAAAGTCTATATTTTATTTGGGGCAAATCAAAGACAGCAGAATTACTTCTGAAGGCCTTGAGGACATTAGATTGGCATGTCAACTAAAATCATCTGAGAGAAAGAATTTGTAATCAGAAAATGTAGAAATGATTGTTTTGAATAACGTAATAGGTTGAATTTCCACTTGTGCCATGTAAGGATTAGTTGCCACCTAGTTGACAAAATAGTCCCCACTACCATATGTGCATTTCACATTCTCAAATACTATGACTGGAAGATAAAGCTTCTTAAAGGACTGAAGTTCTGTTTGTGATGTAATGTAAGGAAAGACATGCCCATTTCACGGTAAGATCAGAAAATTGTCATCAAATGGTGAGTATAGTTTTTGCTTTTTTTGAATGTTGCTGTTGCGATTACCATTTTGTGTTTGGGAGCCTTTTACTGAGCGAGTTGCTTGTTCTGTAGCCACAAAGGGACATATGTCTTCTTGTGCCGGTCCCAAGCCCGGATAAATACAGAGGGTTGTGTCAGGAAGGGCATCCGACGTAAAAGCTTGGCCAAAAAAAACATGCGGATCAAACCTCTAAGATGGAGGACACTGATTTGCTGTGGCGACCCCTTGAAGGGAAAAGCCGAAAGGAAAAGAAGAAGACAAAGTACAACTGAAAATGTTCACCCAGTACAATGACATTGTCTGGTTTCTGGTGGATTGAGTCATTAGAATTTCTCAATCTATCCGCCAGAGGGTGATAATTTACCTCTATTGCAGCATTGTGTCCATGACGCAGTCCACAAAGAAGAAAAGCTAAACAACCACACAAGCGGAGACAAGCAATGTCACGCACTCGTTTTATTGCATTAAAAACAAGCAGCGGACTGACCCAAATGACAGATACACACATCTAGACATTTATCAACTGGAACCGGGACTAAAACGGTCGATTGAACAAAGGACACCGCGAGAATCTTTAATAAATGGGTAGGCGCCCGACTTGTCAAGCTCTACCCGGATGCTAAACAACTAAAATTGGTTCGTACACCGGCGTTAAAGGTGAAGTAGTTACTGTTGGACGAATGGTGCTCGTAACAACTCATATTTGTGCGTGTCCCGTGAATTCTGGAGAAGGAATGTACGGTGCGGTTTACGTCCTGTCCACGGTGACTGGTTACGTCCTCACCTCCGCGTTATTACTCAAATGTCCGACTCTTTTGCATCGGAAGAAGAAAGAGAGGTTCCACAGCAAGCATATTTCACATCGTGGAGGTAAGTGAGTACTCTCTCAAGTAGCAGTGCGTATGATTTCATTCTTGTGGGGGCAGGAATAATATCCCAATTCAATGTTGTGGGATCCCATTCCCAAATTAGAACAATACTCAGTCGGGACTTTAAAGCACAGACACGTGTGTGAGTAGTAGAGGTTCTGATTCAACTCTAACTTTGTTATTAACGCACAGACTCAAAAATCACTACAGATCAAGCTTGTATCTTGTGCGGGTCTTATTAGAAATTGCAACTGTCCATAACATTGTACCACTCTTGTTTGCATTGCAGGAGCAGCAGAAAACCTTGAGAATACCATGGCAGCTTTCAAACAGTAAGTTGAACTTCAACCCACAGCACCAGGTGGAAGTCTGCTGCTGAACAATATCTACCTGTTGTTCCTCTCAGTGCCGTGGCTCTTGGCACGGACATGTTGGAGCTTGACTGTCACCTGACAAAGGATGAGCAGGTTGTGGTGTCACATGACCGACACCTACAACGAGCAACTGGTATTAATGCATACATCGCTGACATGGCATATGGGGTACGCATTTATTTAATTTATTCTATAGTATTTTAATGGACAACCGACACTATTTTTTTGTTTCCTAACTGACATCAGAAAAACGTTTTATAGCATCTAAAATACCCAAAACATGCAGGCTGATATTTTTAGTCCGGAAATGGCCAGTTTCAGATGGCCCCCTTGTTCATGACGTCAGGCCAAGACGTCTTGCCTTGCAATCAAAACAATTGCTTCAGATTCGGAGAAGATACTTTCTTGTTACTCATCCAGTTATGAATATGATTCAAATAGTTCTGAAGAGGAAAGCATAAATGTTTGCAATCGATTAAAGAAGTCCTCCCATATCAATTCGAGCCGTCAATGACAGCATGTAGTTTCCGAGAAAATGCAAAAGATGGCGCCCAAGCTCCGTTGGAAATGGGCTGATTTGTCTGCTGGGAATTTGTGTCTGCGAATATCAAATAGTAGTCTTGGTGCAACACAACGATTCACCATCGTGTTATTTATGTGTTTTCCTTCTAATTTCCCCATCAAAACGAAGTTTTCAGACCAAAAAAAAAGTCCCGCAAAATGCAATTTTGTGTCACTTTCTCGGTCAGGGGGCGTTCCAAATGTGATGTCACGTAGGGGATCGTCATCAACTCGAAAAAAAGACTTCCTGAATATTCAGCGCGAGTCTTAAAACGTAAAATATAGACAGTATATGCGTTGGGAGTCTTTGTAAATTACGCTCAGTAGAAGTCCTTTGAAGTGATTTTACAAATTATGGACACAACTTGTCCGGGGGCGTCGGTTGTCCTTTAAGTTCCCTGTTATTTTAGCTGTCTTTCGCTAACTCACTCACTCATTCATACACAGTACAGTGAGACCTCAACTTGCAAACACCTTACAAAATTTTCGTCTTACAAACTTCAAATTTCTGAAAATTAAACCTTATAATAAGCACTATTTTCATATTACACACCCACCACGGCTGGCGGAGTGATCTTCGGCGGAAGCACACGACCGAACAGCACCAGAGGTTAAGTTACCAACAGTCCTTATGGAAGCTGATTCTCCTTCCATATAGAAGGTGATTCTCCTTCCATAAGCCATCAACGAACATCAAAAAGGTAAATAAAACTTTATTTTACAGCACAGTTTATTTCTTTAATTACAGTCCTCATGTAATGTGCCTCTCTTTCCAAACAGCAATTCCCTTTGACCTTCAACCTCCAACGCCATTCCATCAAGCCATTAATGACCATAACAAATGTAAATAAAGTGAATTTATGATACAATGCAGTGTATTTCTTTCATAACAATACAATAGCACATTTATTATACATAGAATAAGGTATGTTGTGTGTAGTTTTAAGGCTTATTTAGTTGAAAAGTATATTTTATGGAAACCCGGGAACGGATTATTCCCATTTTAATGGTTTCCTATGGGAATTTTTTTTGAGATACACACTTTTCGCCTTACACACTCTGTCTGGGAACCAATTAAGTTCGTAAGTTGAGGTCTCACTGTACTTCACCACCATATTTGACTTCATGTCTCCATGCCTTTTCCACATTCCACTCTTTGCTCTGTGCAGGAGTTACCACCATACCTCTGCAAGCTGAATGTGACCTTTCAAAAGGGTGAGTGCCTATGGCTGGGTCACTCCAATGCACGCTCACGTGTCAATCGGACCTCTTAACTCATTCACTGCCAGACATGTGCCAATAAAGCTGGAATGTACTTGTCGGGCTCATTTAAAGGGGCGTTTACCTGTTTCAACACGACGGCCAGTATCATCCAATCAAAATTGCGCTCTCCGCCAACCTAGGTCAGTGTCCTCCAATCAAAATTGCGCTTTCCGGCAACTGCAGTCCCAACAGGAAATGAACGGCGAAAAAAACGAGAATATGTATTTAGTTTTATCGGCGAGCCATATGCAATCATCAAACGAGCCATAGGTTCCCGACCCCTGATATAGCGCTTTAACAACAGCGGAAGATGGAACAAGCGCTAACATGGAAAAAAGGAAATGCTGCAACCTTGTGGAAAAGAAAAAAACATTGCAAGAGGCCATGGCCAGCGCTCTATCGGCACCCAAGAATGAAAAAACAAAACCAGAACAAATTCAGGAATGACGCTCTACGTCATATTTTCAATTCCCGAATACTGGCAGTGAATGAGTTAATCAAACTGCTACCGCTGTAAACCAGTAAACATCCTGCCGAGGTTGTATTATATAATAACTATTTTTATATGGGGTGGTTAGGTAGGGGGTGCCATAATTTCTACTGAAACTGACCCCGTTATCTACATGTCCTTGTGTGTACAGAGTGTATATGCGAGGGGGGAGATGACAAACGCATTCCTCTGCTCAAGGATGTTTTTGAAGCATTTCCCAACACCCCTGTCAACATTGACATCAAGGTCAACAACGACACACTAATCAAGAAGGTGTGTGTACGTGCGTATGCTCTGAAAGAATATCAGTATGAAAGCCTATTTCATTTTGTCTCTGACGGCTCAATGTCAGATCCATATTTCCTTTGACATTCAGATTATATTTTGGTATTTTTTTGTATTTGGGTGGCAGGTGTCCGAGCTGGTTGTAAAATATGACAGAGAGCACCTTACAGTATGGGGCAACGCCAGCAACCAGATAGTCAGGAAGTGTTACAAAGAGGTATGTCTGCCTGCTGTTTCCACATCACCACTCAGTCATATTTGTCATGGTAGTTTCATAACAAACCATTTGCAGAGTCGGCAGCTATCCCTGACCATCTTGGATTCGTGTTTTGCAGAACCCCCGCATTCCTGTGCTGTTTAGCTTTCCCAGAGTGTTGCAGTTGTTGTGTCTCTTCTACACGGGTCTTCTCCCATTTGTTCCTTTAAAGGAACAGTTCTTGGAGATACCAATGCCCAACATTGTTAACAAGTAAGTGTATGCATGGAAAAGTAGGCACAATGTTTGTCAGATGTAGAACACGTACAATGAAGGGACAGTGCTTCATTTTCCCACACATGTTATGTTACAGGCTTAAACTTTGTTTTTATTCCCCAATTCGCTTGTCAAATAATTGCCCAACCCATCTGTTAAATTTAAAATCAATCAATGCCATTTTTTAAAAAAGCAAAAAACATTGTCATTTCTTCAATATACTGTACCTCTTTCCAGACTTTATGATGCGAATAGAGTGAGCAAGAGTCAGCGCCTAATTACCTGGCTTGCAGACTGGTGAGTTGACTCAACAAGTTTGGCAGTCAGTCAACTTAGTGGCCTATTGTCTGATTGTTGGAATTAGGTGCACTTAAAGGACAACCAACGTCTCTGGCAAGTTGTGTCCATAATTTGTAAAATGGCTTCAAATGACTTCTACTGAGCGTATTTTACAAAGATTCCACCGCATATAGCTATGTTTTACGTTTTAAGACTCGCGCTGAATATTCCGGAAGTCTTGTTTTTGAGTTGGTGACGAGTTCTCACCCTACGTCACTGAAGGAACGTCCCTCAGCGAGAAAGGACATACCTTGCATCACCTCAATGCATTTTGCAATACTTTGTTTGGTCTGAAAACTTCGTGTTGGTCCGTGTTGATGGCGAAATTAGAAGGAAAACACATAAATAACACGATGGAGAATTCTTGTGGCACTGAGCATCTATTTGATATTCACTGACAAAAATTGTTAGGAATTAATCAGCCCATTTCCACGGAGCTTTCCACTGAGCTTTGTCGCCCTCTTCTGCCTCTTTTCGGTGCTACATTTCCCCCCCAGATGACACACATTCGGTGCTATATTTCCCCACTAAAAATGACACGGAATAAATTCTTTAATTGATTGCAAACATGTATGCTTTCCTCTTCAGAACTATTTGAATCATATTCATAACTGGATGAGTAACAAGAAAGCCATCTTTTCCGAATCTGAAGCCATTGTTTTGATTCTCGAGCAAGGCAAGACGTCTTGCCGTGACACCACGAACATGGGGGCGGGACCTTCTGAAACTGGCCACTTCCGGGTTCATTTTTTTGCAGATTTTGGACACTTTAAGTCATTTTTATTGGTGTTTTGTATTTGACTAAAAATATCATACTGCGTGTTTTGGGTATTTTAGATGCTATAAAACGATTTTCTGATGTCAGTTAGGAAACAAAAAAGTGACGTCGGTTGTCCTTTAACATTTTCCTGTACTATTTTATCTTGTCCCCTACTCAGTTTTTTAAAGTAATGTTTCTACCCTTACTACTTTCTCAATTCATTTTTTTTCCTTTGCAGCTTACTGATGAGGAAAGCTATCATACTGCGTGTTTTGGGTATTTTAGATGCTATAAAACGATTTTCTGATGTCAGTTAGGAAACAAGAAAGTGACGTCGGTTGTCCTTTAACATTTTCCTGTACTATTTTATCTTGTCCCCTACTCAGTTTTTTAAAGTAATGTTTCTACCCTTACTACTTTCTCAATTCATTTTTTTTCCTTTGCAGCTTACTGATGAGGAAAGCCCTCTTCCAGCATCTTACTGCTCGGGGAATACAGGTGATGTTTGACGAGGTTATTTGTACCTTCACTGATATGTTGTTTTGTTCAGTTTTGTCCTGGAGTAACCCGACTTGATTAGAGAAACCAAGTCACACATCATTGTACGTTTAATGATACAGTGATATCTCAGCTTATGAACGCTTTAGCTCACGGACATTTTGCCTCACGAACATTAAATTTGCGAGCATATAGTCTTGGCTGACGAACTAATTTTCGGCTGACGAAACAAACCACGCAGCGCCACGGTGGCTGGCGGACTAGTTTTCGTCACCCCTTTCTTTGAGTGTGGACGTGGTTTGTTATCAAGTGGAGTACTTTTGCTATTATGGGCCCGAAAAAGACCCCACCACAGGCTTGTGTTAAACTGAAGAGAACACAAACAAAAAATTACGGGCGAGCAGAAGAAGGAGATCATCGAAAAACACAAATGAGGTGTGCGTTTGTGTGACTTAGCGTCCCAGTACGAGTATGCTAAGTCGACCATTGCTATGTGTGGCTAAGGGTGTTTCTGTGTTGTCTAAGCAACGGTCTCAGCTAATAGAAGAGGTTGAAAAACTTCTGTTGATTTGGATTAACGAAAAGCAACTAGCAGGGGACAATGTGAGTGAGGGTATTATCGCCGAGAATGCATAGCAACTTCCCTCGGGTATCATCAAGAGGCAACTACATAAACGACCATCACAAAGGTAAATAAAACGACTTTATTTTACAGTACAGTTTATTTCTTTAATTACAATACAATAGCACATTTATTATACATAAAATAAGGTATATTTTGTGTAGTTTTAAGGCTTATTTAGGAGAAATTTATGTTTTATGGGGACCTGGGAAGGCATTATTCTAATTTTTAATGGGTTCTTATGGGAAATGTTCGGCAGACAATCTTTTTCGCCTTACACACATTCACTGTATTTTATTTTTCTGGCATGTAATGGCATAATCAGAATCAGAATCAGAATCAGAATCATCTTTATTGCCAAGTATGTAGAACACACAAGGAATTTGTTTCCGGTAGAACACGCTGCACTAGTATAGTTGTAAAAAAAATTGATTGACTATCTGTATATTCAGAAATATCCAAATTAATAGAACTGTTGCTTCTGGTTTCAGGTGTACATTTGGGTGCTGAATGACGAAGAAGACTTCCAAAGGGCATTTGACTTGGGAGCTACAGGGGTTATGACAGATTTTCCTACCAAGCTTAAAGACTTCCTTGATCAGAATAGCCTTTCCAAGCCTCAGTGATGTGTCTACGGCCAACTGAACTCTACCATCAAACCAAGATAATTGTGTTTGAGCACTGCAAATTTTTAAATTTCGGTGTTAAACTAGCAATACAATTGAACCTAAAACTAATTGAAATTTGGTATCAAATCTTTTGATGCAATCATTACAACCACACGTTTGATCATTTTACTTGAATGTATTGGTTATGTTTGCAATACTACTCAAGCGTTAGATGTTGTATGCAAAAAGGCCGATAGATTGTGCTGGCCGTTACAATTTACCTCACATTTTACTCCATGGACCGATGTTTCGATTTTGGTTTCATTTTAAAATCTAGTTCTGCGTTTCTACTGGTGAGTGCTGTCTAAACAGCTGCACTAAATCTGTTTTCAGAGACAGGATTCACAGGTCCCGACGACTTTTGATTTCAATTAAATTTGTCAGCATAGGCAATTTGGCCACTGTGCTGACGTCAGACAGCAAGTGAGTAAAAACAAGGGCATGCTCAAGGGCAGTACTGCACTATTTTCTTGAATGAATAATATATTTGAATATAAGAGGCATTTCCATGTGCAAGAATGTTTTGCAAGTTTCTTTTAATGAGTTGCACATGTCTTTTTTCCCCTGAAAAAATGTTTTAACATTTTGGGATAATCCCATCATGATTCATTTTTTCTCAATTAATGCAGAGGGAAAAATACACTAATTGGAGGATGATCAAACCACTAATATTCTCCAATGCAGATAGGTCACCAATCACTTTACGTTATGATTGAATGTAATGTTCAATGCTGGTGTCAAGCGTTGTCAATGAAATGAACTTTTATATTTGTGTATGTGTGTATTGATTAGTACACTCCCCCAGTCTCAAAGTCAACCTGCATTGCAGATATTAAAGCAACTGAAATTGTGTACATTATTTGTATTGCACTGTTATTGTTTGAAGATGTACGACTGTGTTTCAGTGACTTGGTCTGTTTTGACAGTCTCACTTCGTCGTGTTTGCACAAGGGACAAGAGTTTTGTAGTAGTTCAGTTATTATTGAGCCATAATAAAAATATACACGCTCTATTTCTGACAAAGGCAAACAGTTTTTCTACCGGTGTAAATATGATCGCACCACTATCGAAGCTGCTATTTCCAATTTAGCACACGAAATGATAGCGCCATAGAAACTGGTCACGTATTTGACACAAGGGGGAGCCATGACGTTGGATTTACGACTATTAGTCTTTTGACCCCAGGTACATTCTCGAGTTACTGATTGGAAATATTGAGTCATAGTGTAACGATGTTTTGTTTCTCCCCATAAAACGTGAAGTTTTACTCCTATAGAATGATTCTTTATAAATCACTTCAAAAATACATAATTCGTCTTCTCACCGATTCGATAAAACGTGTACGGACGTAAACAGCGGACTAAGTCTTTCTAAACCAATGAGCGCGATGTTGCTATGCTGGTTCACTTCAATGAGTGGTCTTTTGGTATGCCAATCATACTTTAATACCGCCCTTACTAAAGACCAAACAGTCAAGATGAAAGGATGAACCTCTGTCGTGACATTTTAAAACGTTTTGCCCGAGATGTTCGACGCGATTCGCGTAGTCCACATACAAAAATGTGTATAATGGGATGGAGTGTACATGTTACTACAAGTAGAAAATACAATATACGTATTTTTGTTGACGAGTTTACAGTGACTTGAGGTAAAGGGAAGGGAAACATCTCGCTACGGCTGGCAGTCTCCACACTCTTTGTTTTCCTCTAGAACTGTGCTGGGCATCGTCGCGCGTCAAAACATTGCGTCTATGCACGACTTGCCCGGGCCCAGGAGACCAAAGACAAGAGACAGAAAGACTAGAAGCCCAGAGGACATTTTCACATTGTAAGAAGCATCAACGAACGTTTAAAATTGGCACTGTCACGAAGAAAACGAGGAGGTGCGACGTTTTTCCAGACAACGCGTAGTTTCTTTTTCTCTCACACAAAGGTAAAAGTAATTGCTACGCGTTGTTCTTGTTATTATTGTTGTCACATTCGGTGCATCTCACTCTTTGTTAATATTTTTTTGAGTTTACGAGTATTTCAGTGTTGATGTCAGCCCATTAAGTCTATGGTGCTTGATTATTTGTCAACACAGTCGGGACTCTGGTGTTCCCCTTGACACGCTATTTATTTATTTTTTTCCCCTTTCCGCATTAATTTATTTTGACATTTGACGAGGTTTACTTTGTCATTCACTTCAACCTCACGTTTTTGTATTGTTTTCCGAGGCGCGTGCGCCACAATGCGCGCGCACGCGTCTATTTAGTCTCGAACAATCCACATTACCTCAACCATACATGATCGATGCAACTGATCTTATAACCCTCTCACGGCACCTGACAGGTCACTGCAGATCTTCAACTCAGTGTCGGATGACAGTGTGTGCGTTTGTGTGAATGTGTACGTGTGTCTGGCTGCGTGCGCGTGGGCGCGCGCAGGATTGCTGAGCTCAGGCATCCCTGCCATCTGGGCTCCGTGTGTTGGCTGAAATTCTGGCCCAGATAAAGTGTGCCACTGCCTGTGTGACCTGATTCATACAGTAGGGATCACACATACTCGCTGCAGGTCTTCAGCGTCCACAACAATTCACAATTTTTAGTACAGTATTTTGAATGATGTGATGCGTAGGACTTCCTGTGCACCTTTTGGATTTTGAAGAGCTACACGTGATTAATGTCCTCTTAAAAACTTGCAGCCTCCCCATATTGCATCACTTTGATCATGTGGCTATTGATCATGTTGTTATTCAAGAGTACAGTATACTTTGGATTTGATGTCATCATTGTAACTGCTGTACCACAAAAGTGAGTACACCTCTCAAATATTGGTAAATAATTTTGTATACATTTTCACGAAAGAAATCACATTTTGTTGCTAGTGTATAGTTTGTATAAGAGTGTACTCAAATGAAAGCACTTGCCTTCGTACTCGGTTAGAAAATAGTGGCTCCATGACAACATCCATCTCCCGATATAGTCACTGTCCCTCTTCTGTACATGTTCAAACTTTTGCGTCTCAGTCATTCCACTCTGTCTTTGACTCCAAACCTTCTGGTCCGTTTTCCCGAACCTGCAGAGAGAATCTCTTAATCTCCAACTTTGACACTTGTAGCTCAGTATCCCGTTTTCAGGTCATTGATCCTGTCTCAAAACCATACATGTCTGGCCTCCCTAGCTCTCGTTTTACTTTTGGTAAAATCTACCTTACGTACAAGATCCCTTTTTGTCATTTCTCTGAGAAAACAGATTGCTCCTCAACCAAGACAAGAGTACGGAAAATCCTACTGAATCCTCGGCACCCTGCCCACCACCTTTTCCAGCTACTCCCCTCAGGCAGGCGCTACTGTTCCATGCGTACCAAATTCAGCAGACATTCTTCTTCCTAGCCATTAACTCTCTAAACAGTAACCCAAATGTAACTGTATAGTGCCCCTTTGCAATTTCTCACAACAGTATGCCATTATAATCATGGTAGCTCTAGGTCTGTACTCACTTGAACCACTGTTACTGACAAATAAAATCTCCAGCACCAGAGACTTTGAGGCGCTCAAGGACATCTGATCACTTTAAAGTGGTTCACTGATTTTCTGCACCAACCGTAAGCGGATTTTATTCTACAATTTATCACTTTAGCTCTGCTTGATACCTTGCATATGGTTGTTTCTGAGAGGTACCACTTATATGAAAGAATTAGATTAGATTAGCCTTTATTAGCGTCCTCCATACTTATTTGTCATGTCTTTTTTATGACGATAGTGCAGCATGCTCTATCAAAGTCAAATTCTTGCGTACTCTACACACTTGGCCAATAAAGATGATTCTGAATCTGACCACGTCGCACAAAACGTTAACAAAAAGATACACATTCTTTTGCGACATCATAGGTGTGCCCAATCAGTTGCATTTGATGTGCTGTGAGGCTAAGCGATGTCACTCTGCTGTATTCCTCCGGCTTGTTTAACACCAAACGGGGAAGACGTTAAGAGAAGGTGGGGTGCTTATTTGCCGGTCGTGGGTGCAGCTCATGCACAGCAGCATTTTATGCACACTTGTACTTCCCCACTCTGTCCCCATCTGACTCGCATCTCTCGCTTTGCCCCGATCGTCGTCACAAACGGTAGTGGCGGCGGCGGCATCAGTCGGTTATATAACAAAGGTTTTTTTGTTGGGATATACAAGGGCCCTTTCGGCTGGTGAGACTCATGGCATGTAGCCCTTTTGTGATGACACTCCGAAATGACCAGAACGGCCAATGCGGTGACCTGAAACGACACACGGTCGGATTGATGAATAGACAGTGGCAGCGGTGGAAAAACAAATGCAATTGTGTGGCGAGGCCTTTCGATAAGGAGAGCACAAGTCGGGGGGGGGGGCTAAATGGACAATGATAGAAAATGGACAAGCACGAGTAGCTGCGCACATAGTGCAGATCCGTTGTTACCTTTGCTACGTTCTTCACTTGGCAAATGGATAGCCTGCTGGGAAGTAGAATTGTATCTTGCCAGTGATTTGACAGGAACAAACTGTGGAGTTTTGCATGTATATTTTGCTACTAAAATCTCTTACGTTTGCACGCGTCCTGGCCAGCTCACTAAGCTCAGTCACCCCGGCAAGGAACGCAAGTATTTTTCTGGGCTTTGACTATTTGGTATCATGCAGCGAGGTGAGCGTGAGGCTCACAGTTGCGTTAAGCTAAGAAGATTAACTCTGCGGCCTCATGCTAGACTTGGATGTGAGCTAGCTTTCCTGCTTACTTTGGTTGGGTCAATGGGAAGTGTGCCTGCAACTGTGGACAAACGCTCCAATGCAGCTGCTGGGGGAGGAGGCCTGGAAATTAAAATGGCTCCAGCCTGCAGGAGTTGTGTTCGGCTTGAAATTTAGGGTATACAAAAGTTGATTTGCTTTTTTTTTTTGAGGGGGCGGGGGGTTGGGGTCAGCTGATTCTCCTTGAAAGAATCACATGCATACCATTTGAAGTGCTATTTGTTTGCATGCATATGAATAACAAATGTAAAAGACTGGCGCACGCTTGCAGTAAACATGCAAAACTATGTTTCTATGCTTTTAACTCATTCACTGCCAGACGTGCAAAAATGTGTCCACTCCAGTGCCAGGGTTTTTGTCATTGTCACTCAAATTCCAGGGCGCACAGAATATTGAGTTTTTGGACTACATAAATATTCAATACAGCATAAGAAACCTTAGACTCCCTTCTTTCTTCTGAAAAAAGTTAATTCCTAAATTATATGGATGTGGAGTGATGTGAGCTTGAAATGAGGGTGGCTGTCCAAAATGCAATGCAATACAGTACATATAGGTTTATATAGCGCTTTAACAATAGTGGAAGCTGGAACAAAGCGCTAACATGGAAAAGGGAAAATGCTGCCTCCTTGTGGAAAAGAAAAAAACATTGCCAGAGGCCATGGCCAGTGCTTTATCGGCACACAAGTATGAAAAAACAAAATCCGAGCAAATTCGGGAATGATTGTAAATCATTGTGTGTGTGGCCAATACAAATTTACTTCAAACAACGGACTCCATGAATGCGATGTTTTATGTGACGTGTCTCATGAGTCATTCCCCTTGAAAGCAACATTTCTTCAGGTCACGAGAAGAGTGCTCCTTTTGTTTTCAAAACAGAATAATTGCAATTATACTGACTACCACAGAGCACTAGATTCAGGTTAAATGAGTACAAATCAGCTTCATCTTGTCTAATTAAAAAAAAACAACATTAAGCAGTCATATTTTAAGAAAAGCAAAATGGCAACCAAGTTCCATAAGTTTGATCCTCACCAAAATGACTAGAGCCCAGGTGAGCTGGTCAAAGAATGCGTTTGTGCATTCACGAGATCGTCTGCTGTACTAAAATGCTCATAAACTTTCTCTACAATTTAAAATCTGTGGAATTATTTGCAAATGATGCCACATTGTTTCAAAAAAACAACAACAACACACTGGGGCTTACAAATGCTGACATGTATTCAAGCGACAATGGAGTGCCAAATACGTACTTCAGATGCACACGCAAAAAAAGATACAAACAACTTGAACACTTTCATGCACCCTGTCACCCAATGACACGATCAGCTGTCCACCATAGTCACCCCCTCCCACCTCTCCTTGCAGGTGTTTGCCTCCCGACCCACCGCCCACCACGGCCCTCACCTGTGTGTTGCGGTGCTTCCCTTGTGAGCCGACCTGGGCCGGCAGTCCCTTTTTGCACCGCCCGCCAACCCCGCCCATGGTCAGAATGACGCGTTCCAAGACCTTCCAGGCCTACCTGCCGAGCTGCCACCGGACGTACAGCTGCATCCATTGCCGAGCTCACCTAGCCAACCACGACGAGCTCATCTCCAAGGTAACCAACAAGGGCCGCTTCACTGAGTTAACTCGACTCATGGCACAACTGTTGTTGCACCTGGGTAGCATTTCAACAGCATTACGGCCAATAAGGAAAACCAGCAGGGTTACAGATGTGCTCAACTCATTCACTGCCAGACTGAAGAGACATGTATATGGATAACAAACGTAAAAGGATGGCGCACGCACACAGTGAACATGCAAAACCATTTTTCTATTCTTTTAACTCATTCTCTGCCAGACGATGTGCAAAAATGTGTCCACTCCAGTGCCAGGGTTTTTGTCATTGTCACTCGAATTCCAGGGCCAACAGAATATTGAGTTTTAGAACTACATAAATATTCCATACAGCGTAAGAAACCTTAGACAGACTCTCTTCTTTCATCAGAAAAAAAGTTAATTCCTAAATTATATGGGTCTGGAGTTATATGAGCTTGAAATGAGGGCGGGTGTCCAAAATACAATGCAATACATATTGGTTTACATAGCGCTTTAACAACAGCTGAAGCTGGAATAACACGCTAACATGGAAAAAAGGGAGATGCTGCCCCTTGTGGAAGGGAAAGACATTGCCAGAGGTCATGGCCAGCGGTTTATCGGCACCCTAACATGAAAAAGCAAAACCCGAACAAATTTCCATGATATTTTCAATTCCCAAATAAATGTGTGAATGGCAGTGAATGAGTTAATATGTTGCAACTGACGTGGCTTCACGTTCGCAAGTATTGGGGAAAAAACACCACATTTGAATATGGTATTTTGTACAATAGATTTGCGAATCACACCTCTGAAGATGGAGGACACTGATTCGCTGTGGCGAGCCCTTGAAGGGAAAAGCCGAAAGGAAAACAAGAAGTACAATCGACTTGTACTTCTTTGTCTTTGATGGTCTTCATTAATACCTTCTGCGAGAGTCTCTTCCTGCAATATGAAAAGGGTCCATGCGTGTCACAGCCTACTCATCTTGCTTTCTTCTCGCCTCTGCAGTCGTTCCAGGGCAGCCAGTGTAGAGCCTACCTGTTCAACTCTGTGTGAGTGTCCGTCTTTTGTTCTTTGTTGCCTCCATCTGCTTTCAATTGGCTTAACTTGAGCGCCTATGCACGCTACCCCTTGGTAGAATTGCCATTTTCCATACGCTGTTATTTAAGGAAGTTTGCAATTTATGTTCTTCCAGCAGGCTGGCACACTGTTTTGGTTTTACGGCTGCTGTGTAGACAGAGCAAGCCCGCCTCCGGGGGACCGTCATTGTCAGATGAATTTCAGGCCGTTCAAGTCAATTGTAGGCAGACTAGTCCTCTGCTCTCTTAGAGGGAGTGGGTGGGATTGACTGACTCACTCACTCTGTGCACATTATATTACACTCTGTATGAAACAGACCAAGATAAACTCACCCCAGTCTCTCTCTCTCTCCCTCTCTATCTGTCTGTCTTTTCTCTCGCTGGACCCATTCTTGTTCTTATAGGGTGAACGTAGGGTGTGGTCCTGCAGAGGAGAGAGTTCTGCTCACAGGCCTGCACGCTGTAGCGGATATTTACTGTGAGAACTGCAAGACCACCCTCGGCTGGAAATATGTGAGTGCCCGCTACCGATTTTCAGTCCTGTGCCTAAACAACTTCAAAGGTTCCGAGATGATTAACTCATTCACTGCCAGACGTACAAAAATGTGTCCACTCCGGTGCCAGGGTTTTTGTCATTGTCACTTGAATTCCAGGATCGACAGAATATTGAGTTTTAGGATTGCATAAACATTTAATGGAGTGTAAGAAACCAGTGACCAGTGGTTCTTAACCTGGGTTCGATCGAACCCTAGGGGTTCGGTGAGTCGGTCTCAGGATCCTCCGCCACAGAGGCCCACCTCTCAGTCTAGACTCCAGTTAGTAGGCACAGTCATTGGAAGAAGGGTTGGAATGAGCATATGAAACTGGTGGGGTTTGGTGTCTCCAACAAGATTAAGAAAAAACAAAATCCGAACTACGATAATTCGGGAATGGCGCTCTGTCATATTTTCAATTCCCGAATACATTTGTGAATGGCAGTGAATGAGTTAACAGCCACGTCTTAATTTTATTTGCACCCCCAGTTATATTTGGAACACCGATGCATTCTGGATCAGTGAACCCGCAGGCACTATTCTGTACTCGGCATCTTTATATATCGTTGGGGATGCTGTTTGGCAGGTTAGAAATGAAGTGTGACATTTAACTTAAATAAAATAAAAGGGTGGCCTTTTGAGAGACGGGATTACTGTAACAAGAGACTGCAACATTTGGTTGAAATACACACACACACGCACATACACTATGAGTTTTCGAGGGCCCCTGTAGGCAAAAGTTGATTTTATGAGGGGATTTTTTGTTTTTTTAACACAAGACCACCAACGTTAGAAACTTTGTCGCCCTCAAAATCCCCATTCCTACATCATGGCTTCATTTGGAAATCGTACTGCTTTACTCAAACAGAAAGTCATTGTTCAAATGTGCTGTTTGGTTATTCAGTGCCCTCCCCCCAAAAAAACTTGAGTCCAGTGCAAGCAGTACAAGGAAAAGCAAACAGCCGCATTCAAAAATGAATCTGAGTGGACCACGTTGTAAGGCACCACACGAGGACACAGATCATGAAATGTCGACTCAATAACGGTGTTGAATATTTTTCTTTTAATCTCACAATGGCCTAGGCAAAGGCACAATGTTGATGGACTAATGTGCTTTCTTTGTAAGTTGCTGTGCAAAAAGCAACTTACAACTTCTACTTCTCTCCTTCTATACAACTCATCTGTCTGTTTTCAAAATCAAATGAGGCCCTTGAGCACAAACGTTTGCTCGCACTTCAGCATGGATGTAATAGATTGGCGTGAGAGTCACCCGGTTAAAATCCATACCTAGCACCAATTTAGTGTTGGCAATACATGAAGGAACTTGAGCAGGAAGCAGGCATGTTATCCTTCTTTTATCTATCAGCAAAGCTGATTGAGTGCAGTTGTAGGAGGTGTACGCAGTCAGCATGGAGGTGAGAATTTACACTGTGGGCACATGAGCGTCTTCCTCGACGGTGGGCCTGCACAAGTACACAATATCCTTGTTGTTTGGCGCCTGAGAAGGCTCTATTCACCGTCTGCTTGGGCCTCACCTCCAACTCTTGACATTTCCCGGGATAAACATTTTCCTACATTCATCTTACGAGTCGTTATTTTGCTTTTTTTTTTACATTTTCCAACATTCATCTTACAAGTCTATATTTCCTTTTTTTCAACTGAGATTCTATTCCTGTACCATGTACCAAAACACATGGCGAATGCACGTGCCCGCACACACACACACACACACACACACATACACACACGTAATCGTACTTAATCGGGGGTTGTAGGGCGGGGTCGATGGCATACATATCAGTTGCAGCTGTGTCGAGTTTCTGCTGTCATCAAAGTGGCGATGACCTTAACCCACTGCCCTTATATACCTGAAATATGATCACGCCACTCCAAATCCACACAGGCAAATACAAAGTCGACAACCTCCACATTTAAAGACACTTCTGTATCTGGTGCGTGACCTCAAGGGGAAGGGGGTTAAAAAAACAAGTATAGTGTATCCTCTAATTGGAACTTATGGTTGCGAACCTACAGTTTTAGGTTTGCTTGCTACACCCAATGGCATCTTAAAATGTGGTGGGAGTTTGTGACCTGGGACTAGATGAAAATGACGTTGGATTCAAAAGCCGCAGTCATGGTGCTGCACTGTGGCCAGAAAGCAGTGGCGAGCCATGGATTTCATCGCTAGGCCTTCAGTAGTACTATGTCTGTATCAATCCACAGACTTTAAAAAAAGCGTGGTGTGATTTGTCCAAGTGTACTTACTAGAGGGTACCATTAGCCATGAAATAACTCAGACCTTTCTTAATGATATCTACCGTTTCTTGAAAAGTCTGTCCTGAAAATGGCTTTAATAGTAAATCTCCAACCAAATCCATTTCTTCTCCTCCTTCAACCATTGTGGGTTGACAAAACTGCTATTAAATCAGCACAATGTATTTGTCCTGTCTTTTGCTGCACCCCTGCAGGAACATGCCTTCGAAAGCAGTCAGAAGTATAAAGAGGGCAAGTTCATCATCGAGCTGGCCCACATGATCAAGGACAACGGCTGGGACTGAGCCACGAGCCCCGCCAGGACACAAACACATTGCAAGGGGAGAGGGTTGGGTGAATGGATGGATGGGGAGGGCGGGGAGGGTATTAGGGGGTTGTACTGGGTGAGTGTGTGACTTTGGTTTGGCTGATATACCATTAACCTCTGTAAGTCCCTGCCCATTACCCCACTCCACCCCACCCCACACCTCTATGACGCCTTCTTGCACACACTGACACTCACACGCGATACGCCTCGAGTCGTTGACATCTGAACTGGGAGCTGACAACCTTTGGCCGCGAATGAGACGGCCGGTCTCCTTTTCTTACTGAAACCTGATTCCGGATCTTTAGGATATTCTAACACTAAAAACAGCTCAGAGGAAAGGCGACGAGCAGTCAGCTATGCTTGGTTGTTCTGTACCCCCCTTGCTGTTGCCAACGATGACCTAAGATGATTATAGCACATTGACATGATTGGGGGCGGTGCCAGCTGGGCCACTGATGACGTTTGGCACAGACATCCGAGCGCAGCGGGTAGGCGGGAGATTGATTCTCGACGGGCCGTTCACTCAGCATGAAGGGAAAGATGACGCTCCGGTCGTGCGGGTGCTTTGGCGGCTTGTGGCCAGGTCCAGCTCAGGGATGTAAAATTTAAGAGAGATAGCTCGACCATATCAGGTTTTCCTCAAATCTTGCTTGGTTTGAAATACTCAAACATGACCTGCAGGTTTTTTGGTGGGTGTCAAAGTCTTGTAGGATCCAAAGACAAGAAAGGTTCAGTTGGATGCAATCCGAAACTGTGACTGCGCTTGGCCATAGAATGAAAAGTTTGATGGGCTTATTATCGTGTTGATGATTACTTGCAGCGGCACCACAAAGTGCGCCGTGGATGCTAAAAAGCTAATAATTCACGTGGTGATGTGCCGTGTCTGTACAATCTCACTTCAGAGGAAATGACTTCTTTGACCTGGACTGATTTTAGTGGACATGACCTTTGCATTTATATACATTAAACACATACGTACGAGTAACTGCGATGGACCGCCTAGGGCAGGGGGCGGGAACCTATGGCTCGCGAGCCATATATGGCTCTTTTGATGATTGCTATGGCTCGCTGATAAAACTAAATACATATTCTCACCTTTTCGCTGTTCATTTCCTGTTGGGTCTGCACTTGGCGGAAAGCGAAATTTTGATTGGATGACACTGACCTAGGTTGGCGGAAATCGCAATTTTGATTGGATGATACTGGCCATCATGTTGAAACAGGTAAACTCCCCTTTAGATGAGCCCGACGAGTAAAAAAAATGACCAGTACACTTCAGCTTGAATACACCGAAGGATTCGCCTTTGTGGAGAGAAAAAGTTCTGATTCTAATTTGCAATGAAACAATTCCATTGATGAAACAGTCGAATGTCAGGGACATTTTAAGAAGCCCCATGTTCACGTTAGCATCAATATACTTTTGCAAGAAGCTAATGAGCTCTGTGCAGGCTAGCTAGCAGTAACTTCACATATGGACCCGGCAAGTTGACTTTCATTCCGATCGTTTGACTGGATATTTACCAATCACGAGGAACGGAAAACCATTCATGTTAATCAGAATCAGAATCATCTTTACTGCCAATGATGTAGAACACACAAGGAATTTGTTTCCGGCCGAACACGCTGCACTAGTAGTATCATCAAAAAATTGCAAAGAGGCACTATACAGTTCAATTTGGGCTACTGTTCAAAGAGTTAATGGCTTGGGGGAAGAAGCTGTTTAAATGTCTCCTGGATTTGGTGCGCATGGATCAGTAGCACCTGACTGAGGGGAGTAGCTTGAAAAGGTGGTGGGCAGGGTGCGGAGGGTCAGGTATGATTTTCCGCACCCTAGTTTGGATTCTTGCAGTGTGCAAGTCCTCGAGAGTGGGTAGGGCGGTACCAATGATTTTTTCCGCCGTCCGAACTGTCCGTTGAAGTCGGATTTTGTCCATTTTTGTGGTGGCCCCAAACCAAACGGTGATGGAAGATGATTAATGGTGACTACAATCACAAAGTTATTTTAAAGGACAACCGATGTCTCCGGACAAGTTGTCCATAATTTGTAAAATGGCTTCAAATGACTTCTACTGAGCCTATTTTACAAAGATTCCACCGCATATAGCCATATTTTACGTTTTAAGACTCGCGCTGAATATTCCGGAAGTCTTGTTTTTGAGTTGGTGACGAGTCCTCACCCTACATCACTGAAGGAACGCCCCTGACCAAAAAAAAGACACATTGTAGCAGTCCTTCCATCACGTCAATACTTTTTGCTCTACTTGTTTGGTCTGAAAACTTCGTGTTGCACCAAAAAGAGGCAGAAGAGGGCGACAAAGCTCCGCGTAAGGAATTAATCAGACTGTGGAAAGGGGCTGATTAATTCCTCACACGGAGCTTTGTCGACATTTTCTGCCTCTTTTTTAGTGCTACATTTCCCCCCCCCCCCTATTGCCTCAAAATGGCACAGAATAAATTCTTTAATCGATTGCAAACATGTATGCTTTCCTCTTCCTCTTCAGAACTATTTGACTCATTCATAACTGGATGATTAACAAGAAAGCATATTCTCCGAATCTGAAGCCATTGCTTTGATTCTCCTGCAAGGCAAGACGTCTTGGGGTGACGCCACGAACCAGGGGGCGGGACCTTCTGAAACTGGCCACTTCCGGGTTCATTTTTTTTGCAGATTTTGGACACTTTAAGTAATTTTTATTGGTGTTTTGCATTCTACTAAAAATATCATACTGCGTGCTTTGGGTATTTTAAATGCTATAAAACGTTTTTCTGATGTCAGTTAGGAAACAAAAAAGTGATGTCGGTTGTCCTTTAAATAATACATTCTGACATTTTGTTGAAAAATGGCCGCACGTGCGTTTTTGTGTGCGTGCATGCATGTGTGTACGCGAGCGAGCGCGAGCTCGCGCGTGTGTGCCTCTCACTGAAAAACATTTCTAAATATTTTACTTTTATGCCTCTCTTAGTCAAAAAGGTTCCCGACCCCTGCCCTAGGGCAATGATCAGGATCTCATGGTGTAATATCCAGCTGTCGTTTTTAGTACAGTGTTGTGTTTTTCTTGTTTTTTTGCAGTCTAGTGGTTGACCTTTATGTGTTCCATCTCTTTTGCTGTTTCACTTACATCGCATCCGAGTACTGTATTTTCCGGTGTACAAGACGCACCCCCAATGAATGGTGTATTTTCAAACTTTTTCCATAGATAAGGTGCACCGGACTATAAGGCGCACCTTCATCGAATGAAAAGTTTTCCAAATATAACATATAAATAAATAAAAGTTTTCCCAATATAAGGCACATCAACATTATAAGGCACTACAGTAGACCCGTTACGCATGACTTCTTCCTCAGGGGGAAATGGAATCGTGGCTGCTAACAGGAGTTGTGAAACCTGTTGTGGCTCAATATTACTTCACATACAAGGCGCGCCTGCGTATAAGGTGCAGGGTCATCTTTTGAAGAAAATGTAGGCTTTTGGGTGTGCCTTATACAGTGGAAAATACGGCAGTCCTACCACTCCATTGTGAACCTAACTGGCTACATAAAGCAGTTTTGCCAGAAAGACCCACGTGTTCGTCTCTATAACGCCCTGAGGTATTTATTTTTTTGCGTTCCCATCTCTTGCCCATAGTCGATAGTCCACGTATGAAGGGGTTGTCCTTCTTGTATCGACTCCTTCGCTGATGAAAATGTGCTTTTTTATTTTTATTTTCAAATGAGAGAATCCATTAGACTTTCCATCTCGCAGACACCACAAATATACAGTATGCATGAGCTAAAGTGCCCAGTGGGCTTTGAGTCTTTGCTTCTTCTCATCTGAGTGTTACTGCCAATGGCCCCGTTTCCGAGCCATCTCCACAATGTCCAAAACAAAGTAGATAAACACACTCCAGATGTATGGCAAATAGAATGTCGCATCTTCACGTGGTAGACTCTTTTGTCGATGCTTGTTCCAACCTCTCCGGTTAGCAGCAGTCTGTCATATTCAACCACATAACCAAAGAAAGCACCCATCAACATGAACCTGACCGAGCAAAAAAAAAAAAAAAAAGAACCCGTTTTGCTTGGGAAAGTTGTGAAAGAGGGTGTGTTTAGCTGAACGCCAAGGCTGTGGATAAAATACTTGTCTGTCAGGTGTATTTTGCATATTTTATTTTGTAAACAAAAGATCTTTAATATATGAATCTATTGTGATCACAGCATTTGCCGCGAGGCATACCATTGGTGTCAACCTCTACGTAACAGAATGTAAATAATGCCTATCCACCAGCCCCATGATGATGAATGCATTGGATTTGGGTCACGTCAGCCTTTCTCTCCATTTGGCTGTATAAAATGACATTTTTATCCCAAATGTTTCAATTTTAACATCTTTTGTAAAGAGGGATGCTGATGTTGACTTCATGTAATTGGATCATCATCTAATAAAATGCACCTTGCTATCTGGATGGACAACATTGTGTTTCTTCTCTTGATGCAGAAGTATGAAATATTTTTTTTTACTCATGGGCTCAGCTATTAACTGTAATTGACTGTTGGAGTCAACACTTTTCAAATCAAAATCATCTCCAATATAGATCCTCATCCCCTCATTTATATGAAATATGTATCACCATATTTTTCTTTTCATTTTCGTCGGTCCCCAAACAAGTAAAAGCACCGTTTTTCTGATTAAATGTTCGGAATCGATTTTTTTCAAAGTAAAAAAAAAGTTTTTTTTATTCGATAAACCTCACATCAGCCTAAATTTTACTTTTCAAAAGACACTTTTTGGATTGGATTTGCCTTTATTAGTCTCGCAGTGGAGACATTTACATTTCACAGCAGCAAAGTGATGAAAGGAATGAAAGTAGAAAAACAAAATACATGAGCTGCTGGAAAGGCAGCCACTGTCGCGGCGCCATCTTGAAGTCAAAAGAACAAAAAAACTATACAAATAACAAATAATATGACAACACAAAGACATAGAGTCATTCATTCTTAAGCACTTTCTGTACCCTCTTTGTTACATGACGCAGTTATAGATGAAAGAGGAGAGGATCAAAGCGTAAGTGTACACTTAATACACTTATCACCTAGCGATGGGCAACCACCCTGAATCCCGACTACTGTTTGTGCTGATGCACACCACGACAAAACATAGCACTCACCATTTACTCTGTCTGTCCTCCCCCAACCCAAAAACAAAACGTATGTCATAATCCAACGAACAAAAAATCCAATGTGATTAAAATAATAAATGGAGTGCGCCATCACTCATCATATGATGACTATCCAAAGAGCACTAGACGCACATGCACACGCTCACACACATGTAATATATACTTATTTGCCAATCTATTGAACCATAAAAGTAAAGTGGAACCGTGCCGGTGGCTGGTGGCTGCTTGCAGCTGCTATTGCTCCCAAAACACCAACAAGTTTAAATTAAAAGTTTAAAATAGCTTACGTTAACCAGAATTGGTACTGTGCTTTCATCCCGCATCGTGTCAGCATCGAGTGTTCTCGTGTTCAGGAATGAGGGTAGGAAGGAGCAGGAGCGTGATAGGCTGATGTGTGCAGCATCTGGCGTGATGCGAGATCTTTTTCGGTCTGTCGTGGTGAACAAGAGCAAGAGTTAGCAACTTGGCAAACAAAGGACTTAGAGCAAGACAATTTTATCTGGAATTAAAAAATTGACAGTTATTGTACTTAAAATTCTATGGAATACCTACGGCCGGCTGGGGTGTCCAAACTTTGTTTTGTCCGAAGATATCTACTTTTCGATCAACCAACCTACCGAGAACGACCCGTTACCCCCCCCCCCCCCCCCACACACACACACACACACACACACACACACACACACACACACACACACACACACACACACACACACACACACACACACACACACACACACACACGTATGCACACAAGCGCCAATGCCATAATGAACAACATCTTGTTCACTATCGTAACTCATACGTACCGTTTTGAAGTACTACCCTCGGCCCTCTACATTTCTGTTCCCTCGGTGGATTGTAAACGAAACAAACTCTGAATGAGAATAATGATAACGATAAAAGATATAACGAAGCGAAGCAGCTCTTTACACAAGGCGCAAGTGCACATTGATATGCGCTAACAACTTCCGGTGACGCCCCATCATAGGTGAAATAGTTACCTGTTTTTTTTTTTTTTTCAATTATTTTGTAAAGGTGATAGTAACAGGATGATTAGGGTGCAATGTGAATTGACACAAAATATATTACAAACATACACCGAGACACACAAATCTTTGTTTTGTTTTTCCTTCTTCGTCAAACATCGCGATAATTTGTCCGCGAGCTACCGGATTCTCGCGTTTGACGTGACGAGCATAGTTAGTGTGATTTTCTTTCACATTGCACACAAGAATTATACAAATACAAAGAAAAGTCACATCAAAATTGATTTTGAAGGTTGTGGAGCAAATTAAAATGACATGGCATCACACCGAGGCTGAAATTTGAGTGGGTTGATACATCAACCAGTGCTGCACTAAAACGCTTGGTCCACAATAGGAGCCATTGTGGAGCGTGTTTCTATACTTTTGCGAGCAACACTTCATCTGATGGAAAATTTGTCATGACACTAATACAGTCAGAATATCTTTTCACATCGGTTGGCCACGTGGATGTTGTTGTTGTTTGGGTGAACTAAGCATTAATGCTGATATTAGCACTCTGCCATGACCCTTGAAGATGAACATTTCATTGTTTCCATGGAGATGAGCAGATTACATGAGTTACTTTCTGGGGAATTGGGGCCGATGGCCTGAGTACAAAGGGGAACATTTTGTTTAATAAGAGCGTGGGTTGGATGAGTGGGCTACTGCACATGTATTTGGAGGAAGGTGATGAGCGCGGGTCATGTAAGAGTCAAATATGATAGTCACACATGAATCACATTTCATAGTGCACTAGTGTGATTGTTATTCCTCCTATTCCACTGCGCTCCATTCTCCATCCCACTCTCGTCCACTCACTTGCTGTAACGTCTTTCATGTCAATCTCCTGTATTTATTTGGTTTCCGGTGTTGTTATTATTGTTGTTGATTCCAATTATCCTCCACCACTCTGTATCACTCTATCGGACTTGGTTAAACTGCTGCAAATCTCACTGCAGCAGATGGTGCAGTGTTTGCATCGGGCTGCGTCTCCTAGCAACCCCCCCCCCCCCCCCCCTCTCTCTCTCTCTCTCTCTCTCTCTCTCTCTCTCTCTCTCTCTCTCTCTCTCTCTTTTTCTTTTCTAAATAGAAACCAGAGCAGAGGAGAGAGGAGTCACGCGCTGCTTGGATGTGCTATGTTCAACCTGGCACTGACCGGACCTTTGCGGTCTATGTTTACATCTGAATGCATGTAAAAATCCAGGGCAGGGGGCTGGCTGACTGTCTGGCTTTTGTCATGTGTATTGATTCATCGTGACGTGCAAGACGAGCAAAGCGGGACACAGAGATCATGTTCTCCATTCTTCTTCTTTTCCTTTCGGCTTTTCCCTTCAAGGGGTCGCCACAGCAAATCAGTGTCCTCCATCTTGAGAGGTTTGATTCGCATGTTTGTTTTGGCCAAGCTTTTACGTCGGATGCCCTTCCTGACACAACCCTTTGTATTTATCCGGGCTTGGGACAGGCACTCCGTTATTTTGCAGAAAAACAGCGATTTTTAACCTGATGTGACCCAGAATTTCACAAGTGCTGTGATGGCGGCGAGTACGAAGGAAGCAGTGCCTCCATTTTTATGTCACTAGAAGTATCACCATGTGGATGTTTATGGAAGTAATTTCATTTCTTCTTCATCACTGAAGGGAGAAAACATCCAAGTGCCTTCCTAGCACTGGGATGTTTTCAGGATTGGTCAGACCTGGTTTATCCAAACATTTCCACAGGGGTGTTGAGGCCACCGCTCACTTAGTCAATGGCCTTTTTTCATTTGAACAATAAGTAATAGAACATAGGAGCAGCGGTGGTCAGGGTGTTCAATTCAAAGCCCAAGGGTCAGGTTGACACCATTTCTCCTTAACTTCTGTTGAAGACTATTATTATGTGGGATGGTGTGATTATTATGGGTCGTGCAAAAATCTTGCTGTAATTGCACAGATAGTTTGTAAACAAACACAACATAGCTCGCTTCTGGCTAGCAAGTAGCCCAAGTGACTATTTTGAGACTTTGCAAATCAATAGGAGGCCCTGCAGCAGCTGAGAGCTCAGTTTCTTACATGAAAGCAACCGTTAGCCTCTGGGGCGGAAGGAAAGTGCTGTATTTTTGTACTTTGTGTGTACCTGCGTGCATCAGCAGAGAGGGCAATGTGTTCCTTCTTTCTGTCCACGATAAATCTGCCAGATTTGGCAGGTCAGGATCTGCAGTGACAACTTCATGACACAATCAAAGGCCCTCAGTAGTGATGACTCTTCGGGAATTATGTAATCCGATCTTTTCTCTATAAGATTCTTCACTTCAGTACCACGTTGCTGGCTCAAAGATTCGTGTCAGAACTGATTGTGAATATTAACCATTAAATTTGAGCTTGCACATTTAAACAGGGATGGTTGGACTGAAGACAGTGTCTGTTTTATAATTTTTTTTTCTGAGAAAGTTAATTTACGGTACCGACAGTATTTTCAGTGGCACTACAGTAAAAAAAAGAAGAGTGTCAATTACAAAGTCATATGATAATCGAAGTCAAAAGTGATGCTCGAGGAAATTTACCTGATAAATCATTTCTACGTGCTTGATGCAGCGAGTAAGCAACTCGTGAACAGCAAAAATACATTCGGGTGATGTCTAAATATCAAGGAACCTCTGAAAGTGGATGTAATCAATATATCAAAAGGACAACCCTATTTTTCGGCATATAAGGTGTGACAGGTTGTAAAGTGTCTTATTTCGTATTTTGGTTACATTCGCGTAGGTATATTGGTTTACAAATGATATATATTGAAAATGTTTATTTAAACAAGGAACGCCTGCATCGGTTAGTGTTTCGTGTCGGACCGATTTAGATCGTTGGACAGAAAATTGTTGTGCGCATACGTTTGCGTTACATCTGGGCATTCGAAGTAAACCTCTGTTGAGTCAAGACATATCGCACTGCTTGTCTTGTGCTTTTTTTCTGGATCCCACAACAACGTTGTGTGGTTACCATAGTGGAGAGCGCAACAAAGGCGCACCAAAAAGCCGCAATTTTCTTCAAAAGATGCCCTTGCGCTTCATACGCAGGTGTGCCTTATATGTGAAGTAATATTGAGCCACAACAGACCACACAACTACTGTCAGCAGCCACGATTCAATTTCCCCCCAAATCAGTAATGCATAACCATACTGTAGCGCTTTATAATCTGGTGTGCCTTATATTTGGAAAACTTTGGTATATTTATATACAGTATTCTATTTGGAAAACTTATTTCATTCATTAAAGGTGCGCCTTATATGTGGAGAAAGTTTGAAAATACACACTTCATTGGAGGTGTGCCTTATACTCCGGTGCACCTTATACACAGGAAAATACGGTATTTCTTAGATTGCAGTTTTGTAAACCGTCTTAAACTAGATTTAAATCATATGCAGGTTGTCTCATTTGAAATGCGTTATTTTTTTGTTTTAGCGGATCAAAGAAAATCAATTTGGTGCCACTCTCCAAACACCTCGAACTACACCTCGAACTACAGTACATCACTGTAACTCGATGTGATGTTTTGAAACCCTGTAATCACAACCACTCTTCATGAACCGTACCGCTCAGATTAAAGGTCCAAACTATCAAAATGGGACGTTTGCCTGTACAGCACGAGCACACTAAACCGGGCTGCTGTTGTGTCACATGGTTAATGTGGTGGGTGGTGCCTGGGAGAAACTGATCTATTTATAGTCTCTGCAGTCCTAAACTGGGCTGCCGAAGAGCAGCACCCCTCTCGGAAGAACCACTGAAATAAACAAACGCATCTGCTTCTCTTTGCATTTGGGAGGTGAGGCAGCCACTCATTCATATTTTATGAACAGGACTTTGAGCTTTACACACACACGCAGAATCAGGACGCAGTTGCATTCAGATCAAGCAAAACATACAAAAACACTAATAAAGACAGTAATTAAAAGTATATTATTGTGATTCGAGGTCGGTAGTGTCAGTAAGAGTTCCCCAAAAAGTTTGAGACATTTTCTTCTTGATGTGCATTGTGAAGTGTTTAAAAAGGATAGTGTAGATGCCTAGGTGGGTATGATTTGAAAACTGCCAGTGGATTGCTGGCCAAAAAGTAGTACCGTATTTTAGGGTGTATAAGGCGCACCCAAAAAGCCTTGATTTTCTTCCAAAGATGACCATGCCCCTTATACGCAAGTGTGCCTTATATGTAAAGTAATATTGGGCCACAACACGTCTCGCAATTACTGTCAGCAGCCTCCGACTCCATTTCCCGCTGTAGAAGTTGTGCTCAACCCCAGCGTCTTCTGTAGCGCCTTATCAGAATCAGAAAGCCTTTATATTTATTTTGCCTTATATTTGGAAAACTTTTATATATTTATATCTTGTATTTGGAAAACTTTTTTTCATTCATTGAAGGTGGAAAAAGTTTGAAAATACTGTACACCATTCCTTGAGCAAAAGAAAGTCCGCAGAATTGATCTGCATCTTGAGTTTATAACACAAGCACTTAAAATGAGTCGATGCTTTTAGAGGGAAACTCGCTGTACCCCTAAGGATCAATAAGGGTGCATTAGAATTTGGCTCAGCTTTGATTTGAACACTCTTGAAAATGTGGATGGAATTACATCATTTCAAAAAACAATAAAGCACTCACCAGTACGGGGCTCCTTTCTCTTGATTGATATCAAATATGTTCCCTAACACTAAACTAATGTTGACCAAGGCAAAAATAAGTCACATTAATGAAATTTAAAAAGACACGCAAAATACAAATAACGCAGAATTAAAAAAAAAAAAAGAGGCATACCCACAATTGTATTATCAAGTTGAAATATTTAATTTTTTAAAAACTGAAAAAATAAAAAGAAATCCAACAACAGTTTTAGTACACGGTACATAGACACATATCAATGTCGCTAGGTGAGGGAGTAGTTTCTTTAACTACAATGTGAGGCAGTTTGAAAAGCTGGTTGAGCTGGTACAACGTCGAACCCGAGACAGGTTACTATTTGGACAAAAATACAAGCATCTGTTACTCAAAGTGTGTTTCCGTTCACCTCCAAAGACAGGTGAATCGTCTCCATTCATCCCCTTTTGAAAATATTCCTTCTGATTTCTTCTCAACGAGTATGTGACGTGATAGATGAGGACACCTAAAGCAAGTAGTTTTGAACACAAGGAGCAACAGCACTGCCGTTAACATTTGCCTTATCCTTAACTGGCCTTGCCTTATGCAACAGTGACTTTTACTAAAAACGACATCATCTGCTGCATGCAGATATCAAAGAATTATCCAATACACAACCTTTTCATTGTGAAATTGGGTTTAAAAACAAACTAAGATCACCCATTTATCAGAACACGGTCACAAGATTCTCTCTTGAATAACTATCCGAAATTGATGTCAATTGGTTTAGGCCTGCACCATTTTGCATTCCTTTAGGAAATGGCGCCCAATTCAACTAGAGAGAAATATTGATGCAGTTGAAAGTGAGTTAGCTCATGATATAGGATGTTGACAATGATCCACAGCTATCTGGTCTGTAGTGTTGCATCCTCGCAAGAAATACACTTACAAAAATGTATTTAAATAGCAACAGGTAGGAAGAAGTTAATAAATGTGCAGTTGTATCATCTTCTGATTTTAAAAACAGATTCAACATTTCTGGACTTAGAACTCGAACTCTACTGTGTTGTTGGCGTTCGAGTTTGGCAAAAAAAAAAAAAAAAAAAAAAAAGATTATCGAATAAGAGGCAGCTTTATCAGAACAAATACGCATTTGTTTACGTAATGAATCTTAGCAGAATCACTGGACAGAAAGGTGCCAGGAAAAAAATCCCCGTCTACTAGTTGTTATTATAACTAGTACTGTAAAATGCCCATCAATCACTTTTCTTTTGGCGTGATGCGAGTTCTGACCTTTGATGGTGTAGAAACAGGATGTGAAGCGCTCATCCTTTACATTTTGAAACCGTTTTCTATGGGAGTGACAATTAAGATGAAAAAAAAAATTGATTGAGGTTCAGTATGATTTAACAGTCAGGTTTGCTCTAAAAATGAAAGAAAGGGAGACAGTCCAGTCAAATGTGATGAATTTGAGGAGTGACAACTGTCAAACTGACCAGTGGCTCTGTGGCGTCACAGGTTAGCTCCTCTGGCTGGTTAGCAAACTCCATGTTGAGCGTGCGTGTGTGGATGTGTGTGTGAGGCAAAGACACGATTGAGGAAATTTCATGATTGATATCACCAGCGAAACGAGCTGATCATGTGATACCCGGAAATTGTGAAGCCTTTTTAAGCGCATGCGCAGAATAAAATGTTTGTCGAGTTCCCAGACCAATGATTGACACTGCTGTGCATCATTTCTCTCGTGAGTACTTTCAATCGCGACGAAAAGTTACCATTTTGGTTACTGTTAAAACGCTAAGACTGCTGCCAGAATGACTAGCGCAACACTCCATGATGAGAGTCCTCTTCTTTCCACGGATGTGATTTGTGAGCTCTGATATCATGCTTACCGTTTCGAGATGTAGAACTTGCGCACATGTTTTGGATGCAACTTTTTGGGTTGGTGCGTTTGTTACAAATTTGAAGCAAGGAGCACGGATAATAAATAACTGATAGACTGCGTTATACCCCCCACTGCAGACACCCACACACACGCACACACTCTTTGATGAGTAGGTATGATGTTATGAAGTCATGTCGTCTTTCCATCAGAGTCTCGTTGCTCGTGGCTGAGCCCTTGGCGCCCGCCGTCTCCAGACATGGGTGAGATTAAGCACCGTTTCATTTGGCTTGAACAACAAACAAAAAGGGCAGGAAAAACTAGTGAGACAGTGATGGAGAAGAGTGTATAAATACTATTTTTTCCAGGCAAAGGCCACGATGAAAGTGGTCAACCAGAGCCTGCAGGGGGAGAGAAACAGCATTTAAAGAACAACCGACTTCTCCGGACAAGTTGTCTCCATAATTTGTAAAATGGCTTCAAATGACTTATACTGAGCGTATTTTACAAAGATTCCACCGCATATAGCTATATTTTACATTTTAAGACTCGCGCTGAATATTCCGGAAGTCTTGTTTTTGAGTTGGTGACGAGTCCTCACCCTACGTCACTGAAGGAACGCCCCTGACCGAAAAAAAGGACACATTGTAGCAGTCCTTCCATCACGTCAATGCATTTTACTGTACTTGTTTGGTCTGCAAACGTCGCGTTGCACCAAAAATAGGCAGAAGAGGGCGACAAAGCTCCATGTAAGGAATTTATCAGCCTGTGGAAAGGGGCTGATTAATTCCTCACACGGAGCTTGGTCGCCATTTTCTGGTGATACATTTCCGCCCAATGTTGCCTCAAAATGGCACGGAATAAATTCTTTAATCAATTGCAAATATGTATGCTTTCCCCTTCAGAACTCTTTGAATCATATCCATAACTGGATGTGTAACAAGAAAGCATATTCTCCGAATCTGAAGCCATTGTTTTGATTCTCCAGCAATGTAAGACGTCTTGGTGTGACGTCACGAACTGGGGGCGGGAGATTTTGTGAAAATCCACAGCTTTGAGCTGATTAGCAGCAGATTTTGGAAGTCATTTTTATTGGTGTTTTGCATTTGACTAAAAATATCATACTGCCTGCGTGTTTTGGGTATTTTAGATGCTATAAAACGTTTTTCTGATGTCAGCTAGGAAACAAAAAAAGTGATGTCGGTTGTCCTTTAAGTCTCTTTTACAATATGGAATTAAAAAAATAAGAAGAAAAAGATACACCACAGAAATTTGAACTCTCCACAAAAGTTCTTAATTACACAAAATAAGCTATGACTAAATGGCACGGAGACAAATCTGTTACTATTAGTAAAAGACAGAAAAATAAAAAAATAAAATTGGATGAAAATTATATCATACAAAATCAGACGTTGCTTTTGAATGGGGTTTGAACAGAATTATTTCAAGAAAATATTTTGACAATAGTTACATATTCAACCAAGGTTCGTCCCCTAATTAGCTGATTTTTTTCCCCTTTTGTTAGAAGCAGACCATTAAAAATCACACACACACACATACATCATTTTGGTTTTGCTGTGCGCTGTGTCATTATTTGTATACTAAATGCAAACCTAACGTTTCTTGGCCCAATTATCATTTGAAAACAGTGCCTGAAAAGTTCCCCAGTGAATTAGTGGTCTGCCCTTACCCTCCTCGTCGGCCCCCCATCCCTCTGCTACCCCTGCCAGCTCGTAATGTTTCTTCCTCAGCTCCCCGAGACGCTCACGCTCCTTCTGCAGACGTGTCTCAAGCTCCAACACCAGAACCTGAACAAAACACACGCATATATGAATCATATATAGAAAATTGTGAAATTGTGTTTTAAATCTCTCTTCTTTCTTGGTTTAGTCGTACATACTGTAGATCAGTGTTTTTCAACCTTTTTTGAACCAGGGCACGTTTTTTACATTGGAATTTTTTTGCGGCACACCACGAACCGTCTCGCAGGAAAGAGGCAATCAGCGACATGTTGCCACACGGACGAATATTAAATTACCCTCCCAGTCTTTTCAGCAAGGACACCAGAAAATTACATAATATTGGGAGAAAATGATTAATAAATGTTTGTAAAATTGTAAATTTTAAAAAGGGGCATTGGATAGTTTTTCACGGAACACCTGACGATCTCTCACGGCACACTAGTGTGCCGTGAGAGATCGTGCACAGTGGTTGAAAATCACTGCTGTAGATGATGACTTCTTTAAAACATAAGTGCTGAGAATCAAAATGTTGCAGGATCACAATATTGGCTTAATTATTTAAAGTAAATTTGCATTGTGGTCAATGGAAAGAAGGGAAGGAGAAGAATGACACACAGAAGGCCTTATTTTTATACAATCCTTAATTTGTATTTTCATTTCTTTGCATTACAATTTTATTTGCTGGGGAGTTAGACCTTCTGATTGCTAAGTATTTAAACGCTCATGTAGACCCCCCCCCCCCAAAAAAAAGAAGACTGATCAGTGGCTCAATGCAGTTGAGAAACATACTGTAAATCGTATTTACTCAAGCTTAGTCACTGTAAATACGCCGAATGCACTCTGCCAATAGCAGTTCGTGATTTAATGTTTGTATGCACTTGTGTGACAAAGTTCCAGCAACTGTTGTTTTCCTTTCACTCACTGGGGGGAGGAGGTGGGAGAGTGTCTCATACACGCTACTTTACTATTTGTTTAGCTTTAAGTTCAACTTCCCGTCGGTTGAAAAACAATTAAGTGTCGAATGTGGAACAATGAGTACATTCCTAAACAAGTCTGCTTATCGTTTGACTGTTGCTTGGTGCGTGCATGTTGCTGCCAACCTGGGCGTCCATCTCTTGTCGCTTGATCTGAGTGAGCGTCATGCTGGAGAAGTCCATTGTATCTGTACCGCAATCAAGACCAAAAAAATGTTTGCATGCAGTACTAACAATAAAACTTGTAACGACTGAAGGTTATGCTCTCAATAGCGTTAATTCAGTCTTTAAAAATAGTCCAGGAGACGCTGAAATGTACTTACCTTTGTCTTCAATTTGGGACTTTCCAGACTTGGTGGAGGCCACAACAGTGGCAGTAGCCTGCGTAACGCCTCGCGATGCCTGCTGTAGTTGGTGCAAGTTGGCGCTGTCTTTGTCCGCTTTAACCTGAGGAGGACAGCAGGAATAAACAAAAATACCACATCCTATATGGATGTAAAAATACAATTTAACATTTGATTGCACTTGATACTCACTTTTGAAGCAGCAACAAGTTGTGCGGTGCTGGCCGCAATTTCACGGGAACACACCATCAATTCCTCAAACTTCCCTTTGCCCTGAACCACAAGATCCGCCGCATCCCTGAGATGACACATTTTTGAAGCACAAGACAGCGCATCACATTTCAAGCCTTCACATAAATAATCCAGACGCAACCATTCGGAGCAGCAGTCACAGTGCTCCTCATTTTTGTTATGATTAGTGATTCATTCATGAAGAAATAATTGAATCCGAAGTTTAGTTACTTACACCATGACAGTGGCGCCCCATCCAACAGCCTTCGAAGCAGAAATTAGGCCCTCCGTCCAACGAGAATTCTTGGCATAAAATTCCTTTGTGGATGCTGCACCCTGGTGGACAAAGGAGTAATTGTAACCAAATCATGGGGGTGAGGGGTGGTACTGTAGTTCCTTCTTTATGTTCAAATTTATTGAGATGGTAAATTTGGATGTTTTCGTATGATCAGATGAGTTAAAAAAATCATCAGTCATACAAACCAAACACAGAGACAAAGATCATTTTAACGTACTCTGCCACTCTCAACGATATCCCTTTGTAGGTCTTTGGAGGACAGAACAAGTGCCTTTATAGCTGCCATCAGTTCCGTGCACGAAGCTAAAATCCTGCAATGTGGTGACAGGAAACACATAAATGCACACACACACGCACATACACACACAACTGTGCATATGTACCCATTAAATGTGCCGTACATCGTATCATATAAAACACTCAGGCACATAAAGTACAGTAATGGACTTAAAAAAAACAACTGACGAGACGAGGTACACCGTAGACTGGTCGCTACTCAGTTGCAGTGTTATTATTTTTAGTTTTCATTTGGAGGCCTTTTAGACAACACATGAAATGAAGACTTGAACATAAATTAATATAGCATTTTGTTTTGCTACTTCTTTTCCTTCCCTCTTACTTTCGTCACTTTGCTGCTGTGAAATGTAAATTTCTCCCATGTGAGACTAATAAAGATTAATCTAATCTAATTTTATTTTATTTTATTACCTCTCATTGACCTCCATCTTGATGCCGGTGTCAACTGCTCGAGACTTGTTGAGCATTTCCTATCGGAGGACACAGGGAATAACTTCCAAGTCAGTATGACTGGATAATGAAACTGATGGCGATTGAATTCCACGTTAAAAGTGGATGCTTGTTTTACGTAGTTGTGAAACTGAATGTAAAAAAACACATACACACCTCTATTCTTGAAGCAGCTGATTCCACAGCTGCAGATGTGGCTGCCATTTCCTGCTCCACAAGATCTCCAAGCTCGCCTTGCTGCAGCTCTAGACGCCGAGGACGCAGTTTCTGAATTCACGACGGAAAACATCACAAGGCAAAGTTTTCATTTTTGTGGCCATTGTTCAGACAAGGACAACATTGAGACAGGCATCGACCTCGGCGGAGACCAATATGGCCTGGAGAGCCTCCTTCAGCTTGCAGTTATCTGCTGTGGTTATGTCTTCTTTCGTCTTCATGTGACCCAGCAAAAGCAGGGCCTCGGCGCCACATGCCTTCACGCTTTCTAAAAGAACTGTTACAGGGTACATATTTTACAACCAAAACCACTGTTGGTATTGTAAAAATTGCTTGCCAAAAAACACAATGGAGGGTGAGCAGTGGTTCAGCTGCGGGACAGGGAGCCCCTATAAAATCAAGTGGTTTCGCAAAAGTACCCCAGAACAATGTACAGACCAATGCACTCTATATCATACAAGTCAAGTCTCATGATTTGGTCGGGAGAATCCCAATTTTGACCGCAATAGTCACACCTCACCATTTGAGGGCCAAATTTCCCGCTTTCCAAAAATTTTAATTTTGTTTTTGCCGCTCTCATTTTTCACCATTTTGTAACAATACAATTCACTCCGATTTGGAAAGTGACCAAACTACGAATAGCCTCAATCGCCGTCATTTTCTGCCGGTGCTTGAAAAATGAGAATCGAGAATAGCTGGTCTCGCAGTACACATGATCTCATACGTTCGAAAACAGCATACTAATAAACATGGCGGATAGTAGCAAAGCGCTCAGCAAAAAAACGCAGATATGAATGTAAATTTAATTTTTTATACTAATTGAATACAAAATTCATTTGTATACAAATTGAATGTATAAATAAACAATGCAAGCATTTCTGTGGTTTATTTAGTTGTAATTTACATTTTCGTAATGCTCACATTGTTTTAACACGCACCACAGAGTTGCGAGTATGAAAATCTCCCTATTTATGATTTCTGAAACTTAACATGTATGATATATACTTTTGGATAACTGGTACACCAAGTCAACTGCCTACCATCAGCCTGCTCTACAGGGACCATGTGAGAGGTTGCACTGCCTTGAACAATGGTGTCACCCACAAGGTGGCTACATTGGGTCACCACTTTAAGCAACTGAGTCACACCTGTGTAATCATAATGAAAGACAAAAGATAATTAATCTGAATTCACTGTGCATCCTGGAAGTATGCTATGCAAGACAGCATTCAATATGAACAAGATGCTTGCCTGTGTCATCAGCTAGAAAAGCGTCTATGGCAGGATGGAGCTGCACCACACAGTCTAAGGACGCTTGACATCTGGATGCCAGGTAGTCTGCAAAGTCGGCATTATTGGCCATTACACACACATCCTCACACTAATGAGTGCCTCACAGTGGAGGGAGATAACAGCAACCTGCTGAGCTAGTGCAGGTGATGAAGGCCGGGTCATCGATCTGAGCCAGTGAGTCCCGGATGATCTTTTCTGCCTCTTCAACAGCTCCCTGCAGACTGGACCAGCGGGCTGCTACTAGTTGGATCTCTAACGCCTGCTCCTTGCTCTCCTACAGACACACAAGCTTCCATCATTTAGGGCCTCAATTTCTGGAATTTTCCATATTTTTATTTGATCCCGTGTACACCAAAGTGGAATTGGAAAACGTTTGTCTCTGTCATCAGAGGAAGTATAATGAAGATTAAAAGCATTTTACATCAATATATTTTGAAGATAATGATCTCCAAAAAGGGATGTAAATCACAACAAAACTGCAACTAGGCTATATGTAGACAATGTTGTTTGTGATCATGGCTTATTATGAAATTTAATCTATTGCTTTTTAACTCATTCACTGCCATTCACAAATATATTCGGGAATTGAAAATATAACATAGAGCGACATTTCAGGAGTTGTTCGGGTTTAGTTCCTTGTTTGGGTGCCGATAAAGCATTGGCGATGGCCTCGGGGAGCATTTCCCCTTTTCCATGTTAGTGCTTTGTTCCAGCTTCGGCTGTTGTTAAAGCGCTATATAAACCAATATTATAGTTTTTTATTATAATTGCATTGCATTGTATTTTGGACAGCCGTCCTCATTTCACGCTCCTATAACTCAAGACCCATATAATTTAGGAATTAACTCTTTTTTTCTGATGAAAGAAGAGAGTCTAAGGTTTCTTACGCTGCATTGAATGTTTATGTAGTCCTAAAACTCAATATTCTGTGGGTCCTGGAATTCGAGTGACAATGACAAAAACCTTGGCATTGGGGTGGACGCATTTTTGCACATCGTCTGGCAGTGAATGAGTTAAAGTAAACAAAATGAATGCATGATTTTAATTATGGCTGACAAACATAAGAACTAGAACTGCATACAGTATATATAGCTGGACCCAGTTGATTTGATTTTCCTGTTTGACTTTTCACCTTGTCATTGAGCTGATTTTGCAGGGCTTCGGCTGCCTTAACACCACTCTCCCTCTCACTGGCCAATGAACTCCGAATACGCTCAAGCTCCTCCCCTTGAACGGCCAGCTCGGCTTCCACTTTGGACAAGGACTCAACCAGTTCCGCTTTCTGAGTTTCCATGGCAGCTAGTTGAGTACCGAGTGCTTGCTTGGACTGCCAAACAATGAAAAAAAAAAACGTCTGTGTAAGCTCTCAGTCGTACAGGAGAAGAAAACTTCTCATTGAAAAAAAAAATCTTAAAATATCACAAATACATGGGAAGCAGACAGAAAGGCATTTCATATCATCGTATTTTGCTCCAGTAAAGAAAATATGTTGCAATATAAGTGAAATGATTAAAATCAGACAATTTTGAGTAGACATACGTTGCTTTGAAAGATTATGGTGGAAAAAAAAACAATTGTTGTTTTTGTGGTGTAATGAAGAACAAGAACCGACCTGTTGAGAAGAGGCCATTGTGGTTTTAAGGGAATCCAGCTCTGTCCTGCTGGACACCAGCTCTCTCTGCAATTCTTCCATGTGCTCTCGCTGCACTCGTTGCTGGGTTAAAAAAAAAAAAAAAAAAAAAAAAAAAAAAGAGATTTCTTGAGATCAGTGTTTGGACACCTATGCTGATATAAGGCATATAGTTCACATTAGAATCAACTCACAGGACACCACCAAACACATATCAGAAAATGTATAAACATCAAATTGACAATCTTGTGTTAAGTCTCTCACAAATTAGTTTTGTCTGTGTTCAATCTGGGCCTGTTTACTTGGACTCAAAACGGATACACATGCAGGGGTTGAAGGAAGACATATAAATCGATTTTCAAATATAATTTTCAGATTTAGACTGTTAAGTGTAATTGGACAATTTGTGCGCGACACCCGATGATTCCTTAACAATGTGAGCGTGCCACAACACAGTGGTTACACGAGCCAATTCATGAACTTCATGAAGCCATTACTGGAAAAAAAGCAGACTTCAATGCCCACCTGTCTTTCTGCACAATCCTGAGCAGTCTTTACTTTGTCCTGCATTTCTTTCCTCGCTGCATCAATTTCATCCTGAGCTGCCCGAGCTACCGTCACCTGCCGGGTCACCTCTGCATTCTGCACCCACACACATAAATGTACGCTTAGGGCATTAATGAGAAGCGTTCTTCAATATGAAGAAAGGTGTTTTTTTCCCCCCCTCACCTTCCTTAGTAATTCAGCATGGCCTTGTACCAGCTCGCTGTACTTCTCCTTCAGCTTAGTATAGCGCTGTTCATTGGCCTGAGCTTTTTCTGCAAAAGAATGTTTGGGAATATTAATTCCATTAGCCACCAATATATTGGGACCTTTACCTAATGTTTTCACCTGTGTAGAAACAAATTGCACAATGCAGTCATTTTCTTTAGTTTGAGTACATGTATTTACACGTTAAATGCACAGACTACACTAATGTGTACAATGTGTACTCCTTGAAGAACAACAAATTAAATCCTTTATTTGTTCAAAGTCGTTCTGACCATGGCAATATGGTGGTCTTGTGAATATTTTGCATGGCCTCAAGCATGGCAGGTCAATCAAACACTCTAAAACAGGGGTCGGGAAGCTATGGCTCGCGAGACCTTTTGATGATTGCATATGGCTCGCCGATAAAACTAAACACATATTCTCGTTTTTTCGCCGTTCATTTCCTGTTGGGGCTGCAGTTGGCGGAAAGCGATGATGCTGGATGATACTGGCTGTCATGTCCAAACAGGTAGACACCTCTATAAATGAGCCAAACGAGTACACTTCAGCTTGAATGCACCAGAGCATTCGCCTTTGAGAAGAGAAAATGTTCTGATTCTAATTTGCAATGAAACAATTCCATCGATGAAACAGTCGAATGTAAGTGACATTTTAACAAACCCCATGTTAACGTTATCATCAATATACTTCTGCGAGAAGTAAATTGCAGATAGCAAGTGTGGAAGTTTATGAGCCGTGTGCAGGCTAGCTAGCAGTAACTTCGCCTATGGACCCGATCATTTGGCTGTCTATTTACCAATCACAAGGAACGGAATACCATTCATGTTAACGGTGAGTACTTTCACAACGTTATTTTAAATGATACATTCTGACATTTTGTTGAAAAGTGGACGCCCGTGCGTGCGTGTTTGCGTGTGTGTGCTCTCACTGAATAACATTTCTAAATATTTTACTTTTATGGCTCTCTTAGTAAAAAAGGTTCCCGACCCCTGCTCTAAAATGTCCTTGGGTGTGATTGTGAGCACAAACGGTTGTTGAAAATTTGTGCCATGTGATTGACTGGCAACCAGTTGAGGGTGTCCCACGTCTGCTGCCCGAAGAAGGCTGGGATAGACTCCAACACTTCATAGACATTTTGGCCAGCTTAACATTTTCTTCCATAACAGCAGGTCATCAAATTACCCTGTGATATACCAGAGAGAAGACTTACTCTCTATCTCGGTGAGACTTCGCTGCTCTTTCACTGTGTCCTCTCTGACCTTCCTCAGGTCGTCAAGCTCAGCCTTCAGGAACTCACTTTCTCCGGCCGCCTGTAGCCTCAGGTGGCTCTGCTCTGCTAGCTCTGCCTCCAGTTCATTGACACGCCCCCTCAATATCTGACATAGTCGTCCACTCTGGCAGATGGGGAGAATGAGTAATTATGTTTGTTTGATCAAGGGAATTATGAGCAAATTCATTTATCATGAACTTGGATGAAATCGGGATTTTTTTTTGGGGGGAGCGGGGGGGACTCGCTTTTCTTTTCACCTCCAGTCGGAATGATTCCAATTCGTCCTGAAGGGCCTGGATCTCCTTTGTCAGCTGTTCAATCAGTCGGTCTCTGGCGGATCGAGGAAGACGGAGACTTGCAATCAAAACCTCTAATCATATTTCTTTCAAAATTTGAGTTTTATATTGAGATTGCAGTCATCCTCAAATAATGTACAAAAAGCTTTGAACAGCTGTAAAGTCTTAGTATTTCTGACAGACAGGTAATTATTTTACCTGGGGCTTGTGACCAAATCGCAAGGTATTCATTCAGTTCAGGTCAGGTCAAAGTTATCCATTTCGGGTCATAACGTGCTGGGTTGCTTAATCAGACTTTTATTGACATAGTCTTCAAGTCATACTTATCGTCCTTGCGCATGCCGTTCTGATTGTTGAAATTGAAGGGGTCAATTGCAGCCGAGGTGCCAAACATGTCATCAAATTTTGTCTCCACCGGAGCCTAGAGTGTTAAAACATTCAATATTCATAACTACGGGTTCAAATGTCACTAATGACTTCAGTTATTGGTCAATGCGCTTCAGACAGTTATTGTGTATTTACCGCAAGGACGGGCAGGTCTGTGTCCACCAGGTCGTCAGTTTCCACCATGTGTTCTGACTCTGGGGAAGACGACTCGGCCGGGATCACAACCACAGGACTGATGTGCTCCGACAGGGCAGATGCACGGAGGAAGTTTGGCGGATTCTGCAAAGAAACATTCATCCGAATCAATGTTTTTAAATTTGTTGTATGAAAAAAAGACAGAAAGCAAATTGTAGTCACGCTAGCAAATGTTTAACAACATGTGCTCCACCCGAGCAGAATTTTTCATCACTTTTTTAACACAGTGCAAAAAGAGCACACTTTTAAATAAATGTTCAAAACTATTGATTGACTTTATGTTGGAAATGGATTAAATGTAAGAGATTGATGTGCTTTGTAGACATTTTGGGCAGACCTTTTCATTTATTAATCAGGTTGAGATGGACTAGACCCATTAGCTCCTGCTGTTTCACTTTTGAGCAATTCTATGCCTGAAATGCGAACAGTTTGGCGAAAGGCTTTCTCTGATCCGTAAAAGAATGTTTGCATGAATTTTCTGATGAGAAACCTGGTCACAACCGTCAGCCCAACCTCACCAAACACTTTGAAAATGAAACACAAAGCGGACATGCCGCTGTACTCTAGGACTGTGACATCCATGTTTTAGAATTAATTCAATGGTTCAATCATCACCTCAGGCAACTGTGGGATCTGAATCAACCGCTTGAAGTACTGCAAGTTACTGGAGCGATAAAACAGACTCTTCAACCTGTAATGAACAAAATCGAAGAGTGTAAGAACATCTTTGTCAGCGCTTAATAGTGGTGATGGTGCGACCGGCAAGGTTTGTGCACCATTGGTCATTCATACTTTTTAAACTGTTCCTGGAAGCGATCTCGATGGCCTTGGAGAGTGTCTGCTGGAAGGCCTGCATACGAAAATAACACATTAAATTGTCAAATTACAGATGATATTTCTTTCAGGTTGTCAGATGAGAACTTTCAGAAAATATTGAGAGAATATAATGATTCATCTGATTCGAATGTTTTTTTTTTTTTTTATCTAATGAAAACATTCCACATTTTTCATGAATAGCATCGAGCCAGGATATACTCACAAATTTAAATTAGAACCACGATTTGGACATGTTCATGACTTTCTGTCAGATCACTGATACTTACACTAAAACGGCATGTGGATTTGTATTTTGTTATTCTTTCAAACCCTGTTGTACAACCACACGTGATTACACATTTATTTTGTTGTTTTTTTTGTGCCGGTTCACCAAATTATCATACACAACCTTGGTGAACGTGTGTGTTACTCACATGAGTGCAGCTTAAATAGCAGCTTGACTGTGTAGTCGTATAGGTGGCTGCAGTCCAAAATGACTTGAATGAGCGGAGCCAGACGACATTGGCCTGCAGCAGTCACAGATACTGACCGAGACATGTCTAGCGAGCTGAATACTGGGACACAGAAACACAGACTGCTAAAATTGATCTTGCAATTTATCTCAACTTTCTTATTTCACTTAAACACCACTCTTAACAGAATTGTGTCTTTTCTCAGTCTCCGAAAATCATGAAACACCTCTGACGTTGTCGAGTTGATTTGAAGATTGCCGTGAAAAATCGCTTTGCACTGTGTTCACAATGGTTTGCATTAAAGAAGAAATGTGACTTAAATAAGTCTGCCATTCTAAAAGCAGCCACATAAAGGGTAAAGGTTTCAGAAACTCCTCTCAAAAGAGTCTGAAATAAAAGTGAATTGTGTGAAAATAATGTGCACAGGATGCAGACTGAAGGCCATGATAAAAAGAAACAAGAATGTAATTTTCTTCGAATCATTCATGAGTGGAGGAGAGCAGCTTTTGTAGCATTTCCTTTCAGCACAACAGCCTATTTTTAGCCATGTCCATATACTGTGAGAGACAAGCACCTATGATGACTCACCCAGACAACAAAAGAGTCTGGAACCACTCAATCAGACGCATCACTGGTCTGATCATAAAAGTGTCTAGTTTTGTACCGCATTAGAACTCTATCACTCAGTGCTACGGTCTGCCCGAGCATGAACTTTGCGGCCAAATGAATGGGTGTTCACAGCCGATCATCCCATCAGTCCAAAAACACCTTACCGCCTATGAAGAGGTTGAGTTGACACTCCAGGTAATCAAACATCTCCACTGTTAATTGAAAGCTGTGGGGGGACACACAAAGAGGAATACATTTTACACACCTTTGGCAAAATGTAACATTACTATTCTGCTACTTTCATCGGAAATAATACGGATGGCATACAATGCCTCTGCTTAGCCTCAGAAGCAAACAGAGTTTCCCCACACAGCTACGATCCTGTCATTTGAGTTTGAAAGTCTTTTGTTCTGGGTGGCAAATGATGACGTTGGAGGTGAATGGGTTAATAATCTGTGTTCCAATCACAGGCATCTGCCTGTCGCACGTATGTGACACACTTCAGTGAATTGCAGAAAACCGAACGGGAAGACGGCTTAAAAAGTCTTTCATTCAAGCAAATAGTTCTTGTTAAGTTATTTATTTATTTGATACTGGAAGGATTTATCCTGACGCGCTTCATAGACGGGCACCTTGTATGCGCAGTCAGAGGGCCATAGATGTGTTCCAAAGGGCCTTCGCTGTATCAACCCCCTGCCCGCCCCTGCCCAAAGTCCCAATAGGAGCATGAAAACATGCACTCAGGCTAATGCCGACAGATGAATTTTTTACTGGCACACACTGAAAGGTTGGGAGTTTCTGCAAGCATATGGGCTGCAGTGTTGAGCCCAGATACCAAGAGCAAAAATAGGACAACATTTAAGCTCAATCCACTAATATCCACTGGTTCCATGTCGATAAAGTTATTTGTGTTTTTCTTTGGCTTTGTTTTGTACGACTATGTTAACACTACCAGGCAGGGATTAGTCACGACAAACCCAAATTGGAAAAATTAATGACAATAATCAGAACACTGCATCGGCCGAATTGGTATTCAAAAGGTATTTGCCTTTTTCCCCCCAGTGTTACTATGATTAGCATGACAATCAACTCGGCTAGAGTGGTAAATGATTGTATTGTGTAATTTTATAATGGCAAATACAATACAATAAATACATATTGACTTATTAGCACTTTAACAACATCTGAAGCTGTGACAAAGCGCTTAACATGGACAACTATCATATATAGGAAATAAAGCAGTCACACAGATAGTAGAAAACACCAGGGGGTAAAACTAAAATAAAGTCTGAATGATGCTGACTCAAATGCCAAAGAGTGAGTTATGAGGCGGATTTTAAAGAAAATATTTAACAATCATATTTTAATTAACACATAAGGAGAACATTTGAACAAACCAAAGCTCAAAGTTTTTTTTAAATCTTTCCGGTTTCCATTGCATAAATGAAATGGCACCTTTCTTTACTCACAAATTGTTGACGTCATTCTCTCCTGCCTCCTCAAGTTGTCTGTTCGACATCTGCAGGTTGCCGGGGAAGCGAGGGTTCTGAAGAAGAAGACAACACAAGAAGGGTGGAGGCTCAAATAACATGAGTAGCACGCTGCAGGCTACCTGTGAGACACATGTGACTCAATCCCTATTATTGTAAGGTGTGCAATATAAAAATCCCGCTGAAGCGTAAGCCGCTGTTTGAGCAAACAATTTCCGCGGAAGTATACATGATCGGCTCCTCCAGACTTTGCAGTGTTAGCCACTAAAGCCCCACCTGAGTGTAGTGGAGGCGTGACCCCAACTTTTCTTAATATTGTAAAGAAAATGTTAGAATAATTAATTTCTGTCTACCACTACGCATGAAAATGACCTTAATTTCTTGACAAGGCATCTGTATCACACCCGCAATGTTCTATGAGTAGCCACCCATGTCCCACCCACAGGGAAACGATTGCAATAAAGAGAGACGTCAGGCAAGGATAATGAGCGATGACAGAGGTTTGTTGGTTTTATAGGCTATGCCAACTCACTTTGATGTGAAACTCCATTTTGGTGATTATCAGTTTGAGGTAGATGCTGCAGAGCTTCCCGTAGCCTTCACTTAAGTGACCCTGTAGGCACAAGAGGCTGTGTGATAAAGGGAGACAAACATTTGGAGACATGTCCATGTGTAGAAACACTACCTCCTACTTTTGGCCTGCAAATTGTGCTGCTTGAAGAACACAAGGAAATTTGAGATGACACATGGGCCCGAGGCGGTGTTTAATTAAGGTTGGAAGTCTGACTGGCTTCCTCTTGTGGAGCAGCTACAACGAATGTAAGTCAAAATATTCCCTCACGCTTTATTGATCCAGTTAACTTTGGAATTGCACGCTGCAGGCAGCTTCTGGTCCACTTGAACCCTTTTCTCTTGTGGTCACAAGCCAGGAAGTATCAACGCTCCAAAACAATATTTTTACGTACCGTATTTTCCAGTGTATAAGGCGCACCCGCAAAGAATGGTGGATTTCAAACTTTTTTCATATATAAGGCACACCGGACTATAAGGTGCACGCACCTTCAATGAATGAAAAAAGTTTTCCAAATATAATATATAAATATATAAAAGCTTTCCGAATATAAGGCATACCACATTATAAGGCGCTACAGTCGGGGCTGGAGTTACGCACTATTTCTTCGACAGGGGGAAATAGAGTCGGTGGTTGCGGACAGTAGTTGCAAGACCTCTTGCGGGCAAAATATAACTTCACAGATAAGGTGCGCCTTAAATGTGAAATGAATTCAAAATACTTCTGTTTACATTCAAAGCCATCCATAACCTTGCCCCTCCCTATCTTTCTGACCTGCTTCAAATCTCTGTTCCCTCTCGGTCCCTCAGATCTTCATCCTCCCTTCACCTCTATGTGCCCTCTGCCCGTCTCACCACGATGGGATGCAGAGCTTTCAGCCGCTCTGCTCCCAAACTCTGGAATTATCTTCCACCCAACATCCGCAATATTGACTCCCTCCCTATTTTCAAGGCTCACCTCAAAACCCACTTGTTTAAAATTGCTTTCAATGTATAGTTCTATCTGCTATTTTATTATGTATCATTTTACTTATGGTTTTATTGTTATGTGCTTTGTTTTATTGTTTTTATTGTAAAGTGTCCTTGGGTGTTTTGAAAGGCGCTTGAAATAAAATGTATTATTATTATATAGTGAGACCTCAGCTTAGAACTTAATTGGTTCCCAGAGAGAGTGTGTAAGCCAAAAAGTGTGTATCACAAAAAAAATTCCCATAGGAAACCATTAAAATGGGAATAATCCGTTCCCATAAGCATTAAAACTACACATAACATACCTTATTCTTTGTATAATAAATGTGCTATTGTATGGTAATGAAAGAAATACACGGCACTGTATAATAAAGTAACTTTATTTACATTTGTGATGGTCGTTGATGGCTCTTAATTGACAACTGTTGCTTTCTGACTTGTAAGGTCTTACGAAACTGAGGCATCACATTATCATTCATCATGTTTGCACACATACATGAACTCACACACAGTACCGAAAGAAAATTGAAAGAATGGAACCTTTAAAGATGGAAACAACATTTTTACCAAACGCCACATATTTTCTGCTCATGTTTAAATAATCATTTGACAAAGTCAGCGGTAGGTGCATGTTGTGATGGGAAGAGACTGTCGTGTGTGCTTCCTTACCCACATCCTGCTCATATCCGTCAAGTCAGCCTTATTCCTCATAGAGTCCTTTATCACCTGAAGCGATGGCAACAGGCACAGAGGAAATTAGGGAAGGAAATAACATTCTGAGTTTACATAAATTAAAATGGTGACGATAGATAATTGGAGAGGTAAGTGGGGGCCAATAACACTGGTCGATAAAGTTTATAGTGGAAAATATAGTGTCAGAAAAAAATGCGATGCTGTCTTCACGTACGTTGGGATGGCCGTCTCGTAATAATTTGTGGAAGACGTGGCAGAACTTCCAGCAAAGGACTGCATTGCTTGAGAGAGGAAGCCTGTTGACCGCTGCCCAGAATGTGTGAGCACCTTTCTCATGATGAGTTCCCAAAATGCAGGGTGACACAGTCAAGGAGCAACATTTGACAACGTGCAAAATAATTCCCTTCAACATTTGATTCCCCACCAGTCTCATTTTACCCTCGTGAAACCTTGGGATATCATCATGGGTGTTTATTATCCAATTAATGCCTCCATAAATTCTTACAGATTAATCACATCTATCTATGACCGAAAAGCTACGCTCTCACACATGCAGTTCAATTGTCTGTGAACAACACAGTTCCGATTTTTTTCAAATCCAACCTGGCCTTCTTTTGGGAGTGGCGATATAACAGAAAGCTATGGGATGGATCTGCTGTATGAATAATAATCTGTATAGATGCGACCAATATGTTTTCAACCCTGAGATTTATCAAATCGAAAATAATTTGCTTTTCCATTCCCAACTGTACCGGTAATAGCTGTGATGTTAGATTTTACACCTGCAGATGATAGATATGATGGCGCCACATATAGCATAAAGCAGATAGAAAAAGCTCAGCAGAATAATGCTTAATGTATCTATATGACAGCAGTTTAAGTTGTCACTCCGGCTTGGGTCACTAAACAGTGAAATGCAAAGCATTCTATCACTGCTTTATCGGTTGGACACTGTAACCTACCAAGCATCGGAGATTCCCATTACCACAAACCACCCCAGAGAGCATTGGCATCATGTAGCTTTAGCACTTTGTTGTGCAATCGAATGTTGATTGCTTTGCAGACTGCACTGATGCAGTAATTCTTCATCATGATCGGAATTGTTGGCATCTCACAGGGTTTTTTTACTGAACATTTTGAATGCAAAACAAAGCCCTGTTAGTGCACACTGTACATGCCATGCCTAGCGGGAAGCTGTTTATTGAACAGTGTTTTTAATGTACAGCAATCTTTCTCAATGTTTGAACTGCAAATAAATGTTTTGACATCGTAGTGGTATTTACTTATGGGTTAAAATATTAATATAAGAAATGCGAATCATTTTCAGGGGGGCGTCAATTATTCATCGGAATTTGTGACTTGTGGACAGGCACGGTTTTAAGTAACGGGGGGTCTACTCCACTGACCAATTATGACTTTGTTCTCTGTTATTTGATTAGGACACAGCACAAAGTTAAATAAAGAGAAAATATATCTTGGAAAAAATCCAAGAACTTTCATTTTATCCTTCTGTCCACCCAAAAAGACAATATTAATATCTATTTCACTCACTATTTTATAATGTCAAGCAGTTTTGCACTACTATTTTATAATTTCAAGCAGTTTTGCACTACTATAACTGAAATGATGAACCATAATGACTGTATTGCATTTTATTTTGTATCCTACAAAATACATTCGTTTCAGCATAGATGAGGCTACTCTCTGTTTGTTGTTTTGATGTTGCACGAACATACTCTCATCCAGCGAGTAACTATGTCAGACGGGAATCACAAACACACACTTGTGCATGCACACAAAATATGAGGATATTCCTGGCATGCTTCTCTTTGACAGCAACCTCCTGTGTGTTGATGGCCTTGTTGATGCTGACTGCCTGTGAGGAAGAAAGAGGAACAAAATGGGAAACCATACAAAATATACATTTTCCAAAACTCTCAAAGTCTTTCATTTCACAATATGACACGTTTGTATTTTTCAGCTTTGCCCTTTTTACCGAGAGACTGAGAGTCACTGAAGATGAAGTGAAGGTGATTGACCTATTTTCTTTTGAGTTGGTATTCAAGACAGAAGCTGAGAGGCATACTGAGCTCAAGGCTGACAACAAATAGTCTGAGCGTATGTGACCGTTTAACTGACTCTGATTGTAAAGGGCAATACAATCACAGGCACCTTTTTTGTCACGCGCCACATTGTAGTTATTGTTTCCCTTTGAGGATCATTATGACTGTGAAACCATATAAAGAAGTCAAAGTCAAGCATAAAATGTATATTCAACCATTGTTTAAGTTTCCGTAATACTGTCTTCGTAAGAAGAAATTGCTTAGAATATTTCTCTTATTCATTACATATGAGGATTTGAAAGTTGGTATATATTTGAGCAAACACAATGGGTGTTGATGTGTTTGATTGGCTTCTGCGGGCCTTATAAAATTATGTCAGGGGCCAGATTTGCCCTCAGGCTACGATTTTGTCACCGGTGGTCTAAGATAGAAACTCCAACGCCTTTCAGTACGCTACTCTACCCATGTACCGTGCCCATCAACTTCTACTTTTTCTGAAGCATGATCCTAGCTTATCCTTTAACACATAGCGCCAGCAGCTGGACATATTTCAAATAATTTGCTGTGCAAAAAAAAAACAGCAAAAAAAACAGGAAATGGCCTATCAACATGTCCTTTTTATATCAGCTTTGCATGTTTTCAAGACGTATTCATACACCATTGGCATTGTATGAGTTAAGATGAGAAAATAAATCACAAATGGCATTCTGTCGATTTACATTTAGTTAGTGGATAACAGCAAAATTCAAGAGAGCACGGGAAGCCTTTTCATAATCTCGCTTCCCCACAGACGTCCTGAATCTGTTTGTGCCAGTGTGCAAGAAGTCAGAAGAGAAAGTAAACAAGAAAGGGGAGGAGCAAACCCAGTGCCCTGTCCATCAATAAATATCATAGTTTATTATTTGAGCGTTGATGTATTTCCCACGTGTTACAATTCTGAAGACATTTTCAACCCCCGGCCACACCTATTAAAAATCCCATGGTAGCCTACTGCTATTGCTTCCCACAAGTGGATGACCCAGTTAGTCCACAGTGACACTTTGTACTTGGAGGTTGAAAGAGAGAGCCAGCTGCCCAGGACTCCTTAAATTGGCTGTGGAGGCTGAGTGGCATCAATAGTCAATTAGCTCCTTGCATTGAAACAGACGGTCCTGACTGATAAATCCAAGTGCACTAAAAAGGGGGAGAAGGCAAAGTCTGAGATGAGCTGTGGTTTTTGATTAGATTTAACTGGTTTAACTCGCCCATCTATACTTGATATTTGAAGACGTTCAGCATGATGATACGAAGGTAGATGATGAAATTTGCCAGAGGCTAATTCCTTGTGTGTTCTACATACTTGCCCAATAAAGATGATTATGATTCTGATACCTCCATTTTATTCCTTTTACACTTTAAAACGTGTAACAGAAGAATTTCAGTGACCATCATATATTTTACAGTGGTCTTTTGTAAAACCATCTCTTTAAGCCATGTTAGCTTGGTCAAAGCAGACCTAATTAAGTATAATGTTATGCTCAGAATATCTTGTTTTCTATCCTTTCACCCCCCACCCCATCCCCTTTCATTTGCTGCTGTGGACTGCAAATTTCCCCATTGTGGGACGAATAAAGGTTTTCTGATTCTGATACTGATAAAAAGGCAGATCATTGATATGCTGATGGTAGGCTATCTGTGCTGGGAGGAAGCATCAACTGCCTCCTTAATGAAACAACTCAGTAGTCATTCTTTTTTAAAGACTCCACAGAATATTTTGTAGAGTACAGAATGGATGTAAGGGTTTTCAGGGTCACAGCAAGAAAAGGATGTTGTGTGCTGTCTCCTGAATTCATGACATCATTGATCAATAATCCATTAATTTCCAACGCATGCTTCACAGAGAGACAGGGATCATGATTTCATCCCTGCTGACAATATCCTCTTTAGATGTCTGACAGTTTGCACATTAGGAAGAAAGTATAAGTAGACAAGAGTACAGAACTTGTTGAATACTGTATACAAGCCCCGGGTGAGTAATTTACACATTCTGGCGATTTCCTGCTGGGCTGGGTTGCAATAGTACATGATGCTCGAGAAAGCAGTTCCAGCCTTTCCCTATAGCCTGTGTAAAATCAGCAAATGTGTGTCCAAGTCATTTGAATGCAACTACTACCTTATCCAATAGGTGTACCAATAAAACACACTTGTAGGCTAAGATATACTGCCTACTGCACTCTTTTTGACGAAGGGTGTCACCAAGTGAAAATAATTTAATGCCAAATGTCGCAATAATTCACAAGGGTTACTTGGAATGCCAATAAAGTATGATGGGAAAGCCTCCATTGATAACTGTGTGGCAATCATGAAGTTAGAGTCATTTCACTAAGTAGTCCATCGGAAGGAGTGTGCACACATTTCAAATTAAGAGCACTTACAGAAAGGCAGCATTGGCTGCCTTAATCTCAGCGTTTGATAAAACGACATTGTACAGTGTCAAAAACTGATACAATAATCAGGGTAACTGTGTATCTTCATTGAAATGTGAACATTGGTGGGCTGGTCTGAGCCCTGAAACTCTTGGTTCGACTTGAGGTATGGAAGCGGGACTGATTTACAAAATTGTGTAATGTCTACATAAGTGGAAAGATAAATAAGGCCAGTTAATATGTTTAAAAGTGGCTTCTTTCCCGACAAGTGAAAGAATTGTAACTAGCTCCAATTCAAACCATGGCAAACGAATGCTCTCCAGGCATTGATAATTGTGGAAAGACAAGAGCGCACTTGAATCCTATAAACATGAACGTCATCCATCATATGAGCTAAGGTGACTTTGAGCTGTAGCTACCTTCAATGAATGGCACCATTACTCACTTTTTCCAATCAATCGTTTTGGTTCTTGTAACAAACAAATGGTGTTTCAAAGCGTTTACAAGTGCTTGGTCATGCTTCCTGTCTTAGCAAATCCAGCACTGCCCATTTCCTGGCCAGCTTCTTCTGAAAAATACACAGCTCCACTCCTCATGCAAAAAATAAAAAAGTGTTGCGTTCCACCAGACAGTGGCAGGATCACCATAATGAAAGACATTCTTCCTTCTATCCCTTTCACATTGCGTACTGATGCTTAAGGTGGGTAAAGCAGCTGCCAAACTATAAGCATCATTTCATGTACCAAACTGAAGGATGAATAGAATTGCAAAACTATACCAGGATTTGCTTCATAAAACATGGTATGCTTTACAAATTAACAAAACGTGGGTCCTGCTTTAAAAAAAAGTCTAAAGTTAAACAATATGAACAATTATTTGTCCTTTATAGTAGGATCAAAATAAGTAAACTAGTCTTGTTGGCTTAAAATGAAAGTGATTTTTCAAACAAAACACAAAAAAAAACCTGCATGGCCCTTCCAAAAATGAAAACCTCAAACCTCTTAATCACACATGTCAACAACAAAAGTTTACGACAGCAACAAAGGAAAGAAATGACTTATGAAAGAAAAAAACAAGCAAAAAACTAAATAGAAAAATCAATGTGGAGGTAAGGTGCATTTCCAAATGTAACTTTCCTCATTCCTTTGAACTAATACAGTGTTGCTTGTGTCAGGACCATTTTACTTGTCGCATCTGACACAAACATCTGTTCCCCCCGAACGTCACTCCTCACCTCTTGAAGTGCTGGCACCAAGTAGAGGAAGGTAGTGGAAAATCGTCAGCTTAAGAATACTGCATGGAACATGCAAACACTCTGAGAAGGTCTGTTCGAACAGAAAAGCCTGCAATACTGTTCAACACAATGTTGCCAAGTTGGACGCATTTAGTTGATTTCAAGCTAATCACAAGGTAATTTAAGGCTGAAGAAAGTTACCAATTGAGAACAGTGTAAATCAAATACCATAACACAAGTCTTTTGTTTATGTAGGTACACAGTGGATTACGAATGTCGTTTCATAGGCACTTAAAAAGGCATGAAAACATGTAAAACTTTGGCGTATTTAAAATAAGTCAAATGTTGAGAATAGAAGCAGAAGACAAGCAGAAGCTCGTTAAAGCTCTAAAAATGCACAGACGGCCGGACTCCAGCATAATTAAACCCTTAAACCTACACCCCCCCCATGTTTATGAGACCCTCCTATTGGGAAGTCTTTCTGCACGTTTGCGTGAAGCCTCGGCTCTAAAGCTTAAATCTGGGAGGGCTGCTGATGTCATGCGGACACATCATAAAAAAAGAACATCTGTGCAGCTCAATGAAGCTGCTTAGGTCACTTTTGTCAATGCACCCCACCACCAATCACATGGAGCTATCAATCACAGACTCCCAGTGCGTTTGTGTGTGCGCCTTCCCGCAGGAAATGTTTGGAATTAAGTTGTGACCATTTACTACCCAACAAGTTTAAAATACATCAAGTTACATCCACCAAACCTGGAACAAATTATCTCTTCTGTGAGTATACAATTTTGGAATAGTGATGCGTAGATTCAACCAGCTGCGTTTGTTGCATAAGAAAACCACCAACAGTTCATGGTGCTTTCAAAACACAAACAGTATTTCTTCATATATGACACATGACAATACTACACGAATACCCATGAGGTGTACTTAACTCATTCACTGCCATTCCCAAATTTATTCGGGAATTGAACATATGACGTGAATTTGTTCGGGTTTTGTTTTTCTTGCTGGGACTGCCAATAAAGGTAAAACTTCTGGCAGTACTTCACTAATTTCCATGTTGGTTATGTTGTTACAGCTTCAGTTGTTGTTGGATTGTATTGGATTTACCTTTATTTAAAGGTAAACCAATATATATGTAATGCATTGTATTTTGGACAGCCGCCCTCATTTCAAGCTCATGTAACTTCAGACTCATAACTTGTGAATTAACTTTTTTTCTAATGAAAGAAGAGAGTCTAAGGTTTCTTACTTACTCTGCATTGAATGTATATGTAGTCCTAAAACTCAATATTCTGTGGGTCCTGTAAAATGTGAGTGACAATGATAAAACCCGGGCACTGGAGTGGACACATTTTTGCTCATGTCTGGCAGGGTATTTGTTAAAAGTCTTAAACTTTCTGCAATATTGATGGAGCACCTAATGATGCCTTATGTGTGCACCAAGTTCCAAAAATGAATGCTTTGTTCGGATAGTGTTTAGCCACGCCAGCGAGTAAGCACACACATGTGCCTTTTTGTGCCGCATGTTGGCCCAGTACCTCGCATTCCTTCTTTGTGAGCCGCTAACAAAACAAGGACGGTGTTCAAGTGTGTGTTGTGACGCCAATAAACAAACTTTTTTACAACTTGGAGCTGATTGCGATCAAAAAATGAGAAATCATTCAGCGTTAACCAGAAATCACAAAAACGAATATGGACAGCTCGCATCTTGATACACTTCTGTAATAACACGTTTTCTCAAATTATTTGATGTGCTCGGCTTCAAGTTGCACAGCTGTGATCTATGTGAAGACAATGATCATGTAAATTACATTAATATTCCCACATGTGCTTGGAAATCACAATGCCCAATCGAAGGCAAATGCATGAAAAATATCAACATTATGATGGGAATTGCGAACAGTGCTGACAGCAACAATCTTTTTCGCAGTTGTCTCCATGCTACACAATCTCTGACCAAACTCAACAACCAAAACAAAGATAATCTCAAGAAACAGCCTTGAGAATATCACAAGAGTGACTCTTTGAAAATAATAACTAATGCAATTACAACATTTGTGTGCACCTCACTTTGCATCGTCAACAACAAAACAATAATTTCTTGTTTTTGGTAGTCAAAATAAGCATTGGGGTATTTAATGTCAATTTTATCCTATATCATCGGCATTGAGACGATATCAATACACCTCTTTCACAAGGATAAAGACGGTGTGTTCAAGATGTCCGTGCACCTCCCATCCACCCCCATTCCAACAAGTCTATGTCCCATCCATGCTTCCGATAAAAGGCCGCTCTTGTTTCTTACATGCACCTGCTCGATTGCATTCGGAACACAGCCTATTTGTCTCCATCACATCATTTACTGCTATAAATCATGCAGGTTGGACTTTTTTGAGCCTCCTATGTTGCACCACACCTATGAATTACTGTACATTACCTGATTTGCACATGGTACCTTGCTTTGTTTTTATTTTTAAACCTCCTGTTTTTTTAATTGTACTTCTTAAAAATACTATTCTGTTTTAGGGAAGTTGTAGAATGGATTGCTTCACACTTTCTAACTGCTGTTTTGCTGTCCATACGGCCATAAGACATCTTGAATGCATCTGTTTGTATTGTATGTAGTATCTACACTAACACACACCCAAGCATTTTAGGTTCGAGATTAACCTTCTAGCAAGTTAGGACTTGTTAGGACCTAAGGTGTTGGTATTTCCCTGCACTATTCTGTCAGGTCAGTACTTTGTTTTTTTGTGACCGGGTCTCTCCTCACACAAAAAAATGGATACTAGGAGCAAGTGCGTTTTACTCTTTCTCTACCCAGAGAGAGACCCAGTTCAATAGCAAAACCACTATTTGTTTGACAAATACATATTCTAACTCCAATTTAGGTTTAGTAACTCTTGTTTGTTAATAACACAGGGTGCCCTGTACTGCTGTTTGGTTCGTGATTCTATTTATCGATGCTGCTTACATTTGACTGAAGATGTGGGTCGCTTTGTTTTAAACGCACCCCGTGTGCCCCCCAGGCCAACAACACAATAATAAAACTTGTCATTGGCACATTTGGCTAGACGAAGGAAAACAGGCCCTTTCTTGAGAATACCTTCGACGCCTTATTTCACACCAGCCCGCAACCCGCCGAAACAACGCCGTTCTATGGCAGTCGCTAATATCACGAAACTGCATGTACCCTAGAGTACTTACAATTTTACTGAGATCCATGGTCCTTTCCCTCCCTAAGCGGGGGGCTGAAGATCCGCTGGCTTGATCCAAACGCGAGGACCAGGGAGGTAACAAATGCGTTTGGGCGAGAAAGGGGGGTGTGGGTGGAGGAGCGCGACGTTAGCTCAACATGTGTCCCGATTTGGTATAAAAATGCTACCCCCTGTCCCCACTTCCTTCCTTTCTTTCGTTGTTCCGTCTCTCTCTCTCCCTCCGCGAGCTGCACGCAACATACGACCGCGGAGAAACTGAAGTGTTCAGGACGACCGCAAATTTCATATCCCGCCCGCCACAGCTTGAAGCAAGACTCTCCCTGCTTGCTTTATTTTGCAAATAGCCCGCTTCTATTTGAAAACAATAGCGGCACGGGAGGCTGCAGAGTAGGATGGCGCAAACTCGGAGGTTTTCAAACGGGGTTCCGCGCCCACCAGGGGGCCTGCAAAGTTCGGTGGTGGGGTGGTTAAAGTCTACCATTTGTGCTTTCCAAAACAAGCTTCCAGAGACAGAATGATTCCCCTTCTCCTACTTACCTACATGCTTGCAATTGCCCCTGAAATATATCCAAGATATTACAAAAAAAAAATGCATACGTGTCAATCTTGGCTAATAGCTGCCCTTATAAATGATTACGAGGCAACCTGGAAATCTGCAGTCTATATTGCAGACGTGTTATTTCTTTTTGGCTGTTGGATATTTCATAAAAGAGCAAGCTTCAGGAACAAAAACTCAATTCATATCATTCGAGCAACTCTAGGCAACTGACACCCCCGTCTGGAGTCTTATAGGTTCCTCAACTTTTAAAAATGAGCATGGTAAAGTCTCCTGCCCCTAGGCCAAATAAGTGTTAGGCCTAATTGGTTTTGTTTTGGGGTGACTTTTAGTTTGACCAAGGGTAAAATCTAATGGACAAATACATTTTCTAACTCCAATTTAGGTTTAGTAACTCTCCAAAATCTAGAATTTCCACACTGTTTCATATGACGATGGATCTTTGAATATGTTTGCAAATATGCCCATTAGCTATTTTGCCCAATCATTCAAACACACGCACATTGGAGATGCAGCTTGAGATGTTTGTTGTTTTGAATACATTTTTACCATCAGATGAACCACTGCGTGAGATGCACACTACCGATAGCAAGGGTGTCACTTTAGGGAAGCCAATCGAATGTTTAATCCCCTCCACATATTACATATTGAGTGCAGAACAAATTAATAAATAACCCATTTTCAAATTTGAAATAAAAAATAATGACCGTTATTGTGCTTTACATGGGATAATTTGAAATTTTGGTTCAGACTTCAGCAAGCATCATGGAATTTCACAAGTTTGATTTGCTTTTGCGGGCAGAATAAATGTGATGGGCTTCGACTTTGACCCCTTCGATCTGTCTGCTCCACATCAACAAATTGGCTCAAGACAATGCAGCTTCTTTTCCACTGCCTCTCTTCACTTTCTGGTACCATGAGGGGCCTTCACCAAGAGACTGACCATTTTTGACATATAAAGTACATACCTTAATATACTAAGCCTCACATTCGATAAGTTCAGCCATTATTCAAGAATTAACTTTGTATGCAATTTCCTTCAGCTTTTTTGCACGACAAATGAACAAGGGATACACATTTCTTATTGTACATACTTGTTTGACAATTAAATGATTAGATGTGATTCTCTTTGCTCTATCGCATGGTGTATTTAATAACTTGTTATTCTTTTGTACCTTTCACCTCACCGATACATTTGAACAATGAAATCACTCGGATATCATAACTGCCTATCAGTTCTGAAGCAAAGACCAACAACAGGGACAACAAAATATGAAATGGTGATGTGATTATTGGATTGCAGTTAAAGGTGTGAGGGCATAATCCATAGAGAAAAAAAATGGGGGAAAGTGAAAAACAGATTTCTGAACTGGCTGTTATGGCTTTTGGTGCCTGTCCACCAAGATGGTCAGTCTTATCTGCAACAGACAATCACTCCATGACTGAAAATAAGGTTCGTTACGCAGGCGTATATTCAATGAAGAAGTCAATGTTTGCATGAAAGAGTCCCGCATATGGTGTAGTGTGCCAAGATATGTCATGTGTTTTGTATTTCATGCACCACGCGTTTCTCTCTTCAAGTGACGAACTTTGCAGTAAGGGCCTCTGCGAGGAGGAAGACACCATACAACCCCTAATACTTGGCCGATTATTGTAAGTATTTTCAAAGGTTGATGTGAGGATAAGTAAAGATGTCAACAACAGTCTAACCGCCACTACCGTAGCGCCTTAAAATGTTGATGTGCCTTATATCAGAATCAGAATCAGAATCATCTTTATTGCCAAGTATGTAGAACACACAAGGAATTTGTTTCCGGTAGAACACGCTGCACTAGTATCGTCGTCAAAAAAACTGCTAAGTGGCACTATACAGTTCCAGCACTATACATTTCCAGTTTATATTTGGAAAACTTTTAGATATTTATAGGTTATGTTTAGAAAACTTTTTTTCATTCATTGCAGGTGAGCCTTTTAGTCCGATGCGTCTTATAATAATAATACATTTAATTTCTAAGCGCCTTTCAAAACTGTATAGAAAAAGTTTGAAAATACACCATTCATTGGGGGTGCACCTTATAATCCAGTGTGCCTTATACACCAAAAATACGGTACACGCATACTCTTAACAGACAATTGCTGACAAAGTGATATATCGGGCCATCTGCCATATTTTATGTAGATTGAATATTAGCCATACATTTGGTAAATGATTGTCAATGAATAATCCACTTGTATTCATTATGAGATCAATAGAAATCAAAATAACCAGGATTGTTTGTCTTCCCCCATAATCACCCAGCCCTCACGGGTAGTCTAATTTTAAGGCCTTTATTTTGCAACACACAATGTGAAGTCAGTCAGTGGTTCACACTGCATACCCCAGCGGGGGAACTTGCGGGGAAAAAGCCTTCCACAAGCTTTAATTATGGTTTGAATATCCAAAAATGACTACTTACACTAATTCCCAAATAAAAATAGCATCTGGGGCCGTTTTACAATGTCTGAGTGACAAGACATGGATAACAAACAACAAACATAAAGCAGCAGCAACACATGTTCCTTTTAGGTGAATACCTCGCGATATTACGGTTCACTTTTCAGGGCTTTGCTGTTTAATGCATCAGTTTTAAAATGCATCTCCCGGCCCTCCAGATTTCTATTCTTTGCCATTGCTATCGGTGAATTGTAGATGAAACAAACTATGACAATAATTATGTTTTAAAAAGATAGATTTTGTTAAAGTAAGTATTTTTATTTTTATTCTGTAGTACAGTATTGTATTTTATAATAATTGAAAAAATAAATAGAGCTGACAACTTGACAGATTTCAACTGTCACTGAATCTTTTTGGAACCTACCCCCCTTGATAAATGAGGAATAACTCTACTTTGAAACTCACAGACACAAATGAGAACCCACATTAAACATAAATACATGTCTAAGAAAAACATATTTCCGGTTGACGTCATAGCATAATTTAAGAGCCAGCTGCCATAATGAGCATGTCATTAAAATCAGGCACTGTGCGCTATCTTGCCTCCCTCGTCCAGGCTTATATCCCATGCGGAAACTCTGACCGATATGATTTAGATCACTCCCTGGTAGTTTACCCTGCTTAACAGGGTGAAAGGTTATGTTGCTCAATAATTGCAAAACTGCACACGTCTTTGTAGACAAACCCATAGCCTAGGACGCATTTTCATAAAACTGGATTTCAGTCACACAACAAGAAGAAAACAAACATTGTCCCATTCCTCAAGCAAGTTTGATTATTTTCATCTTAAAACAAATCAAGACAGTGAATGCAAATCAAAGCAATCATACCTAAAACTGCAGTTGCCAGTTTTGCCAAATCTTATCAGTACCTTTGACCCATCAATCTAACCCCTGCGACAAAACATGCATTGGCATCACAGGCCTCAATGTTAACTAAACTGGAAAACATATTGAAATGATTAATAACTAGAGCTGGGCAGACAGCCAGATGCCCAGCCACGACAATGCCAACCCCAGTGTGGGCTTGCACACTAGACTAACAATGCTGAACAGTTTGGTATTTAAACAGATGGACACAAGCAACTATTGTTCACCATTCTCTCTGAAATCATGTCAACTACAGTCCAAAAGCCTGTGACTCTGTATGTCAATAGTTATGCACCATTTGTAGACCGAGTATATTTTTATGCCGTTTCTTCTGTGTCTAGAAAGTGTATTTACAAACACGATTTCTCCATTGGTTTACTTGATGGCCGGCAAGCCACAGGTCTAAAACACACAGGGATTTATTTGGTTTACAACAAAAGAGGTGAAATCGACTGCACAACAGATTTAGCCATCTTTAGAACAAAACAGATCAAATGGATTATCTCTTGTTGATCCCCTGCCAAGTAAAAAGCGGAATCATTGATTGCTGCCATCACTTGCCCCAGCTCACCAGGCAAAATTCAACCATGAGGTAAAATATAAACATGTACAGTACATAGTGCTGGGTGATTTTGATAAACAAGTTGTTAAAATTAAATAAGTAACAGTGTTACTTATTTATGTGTGTTACTGTAACACACATACTGTAGCTAGTTCTTTCTTGGTGTGAAAAACATTTACGCATTTGAGAAACTGTCATCATAGTCCAAAGTAGTCATATCCTTCATTTAATATAAGGTTGTACTGTATGTAATTGCTTTGGCACGGTGGGGCATGTGGCTAGTATTACGTCTGCAGGTTCTAGGTTCAAGACAATCCTTTGGCATTGTTGCAAGTTCTCCCCCTCACTTGCAAGTATCTCCTCAGACAGTCGGAAAAATGAGTATTAGGTTGATTGATGGCTCAAAATGGCCCATAGATGTGAATGTTTGTCTATGCAGCATGTGCCCTGTGGTTAACTGGTGGTGAGTGAAGAGTGAAACCCGCCTCTCACCAAATTTGCTCCAAAAGACTGCACCCCATCAATGACCCTATTCATGATAACTGGTAGAAAAGAATGATGGACATACGTCCAGTAAAGGTGATGTAGCAGCCTGACAGTGACCTAGTGACCATGTGTTGCTTTGAACACACAATCCTTCTAATACACGCTGCCTGTCTTGCCGGACAGTCGTGTGTGAGTGTATCGGGAGAGGGTTCAGCATGACACAGACAATGCGCAGGTCAGATTGCTGCTGTTCACATTCAAACGTAAAGAATGTCTTTGAAATAGCACTGTCACAGCAATTTGGCTGACTTGATTCATTTGACCTACATAAGGCCCCACCACTACCCCCTCTCAACTGCATGCCTGATCTGTAGAAGAGGGTGCGTAGTAAACAGCAGGATCCACAACACAATTGCAGCCTACATGCTCAATGTGGGTGTGCACAATCAAGTCTGATCTTTGTTTTTGCCATGCATTTTCACTGGAGCACCATTGTCATTCAGTGCCCTTAAGATAACGCAGGTATGATTTGACACGTATTGCACGTGTTAGGATGAAAAGTAATATTCAAAGCTCCTGCAAGATTTGTATTCCGCTGGTGGGATAAATAGTACAATTATCTCAATTTGAAAGGCCAATGACCTACATTTCAATTGCTCTTTTGTTATGGGTACTCATTGGTATCTGCTGATCACACACAACTGACGTTGAACACAGTACAACTTGATTTGCACAGAAAATCTGCGTAATATGTCAGACATAAAATACTGTGTCATTTTTCATATGGATTCACCCCCACCGTTTGTTTTGCGTCCAATACTATAGTCTATTCCTACTTCAGTATACACATAATTACAGTAACTGGCAAGTAAACGTGTTGTCTGTTGTGGTACACACCTGCGCTCTCTCAAAGTTTTCTCTCTCCAGCTCCAGACTGTTGGCGCCTCCGGTACGTCGAATCACTTTTGGGATGGCGTTGGGTACTTGCTGCATGGAGCTTTTCACTCGATCCATCGTCTCAGGCTCACGAAACGCGCCAACGCTTATTTAAAAAAAAGTCAGAAACCGGTTAATTAACTGTAAAAACGGGGGGAGTTACATTAACTATGGCGGACAGCAGTCCATGCTATGCAGATCTCGTTCGGTTCAGCGGACCAGTTGGCCTCTGCAAAATAACACCCCTGTCTGTCTGCAGCAAAACTTCACGACAATTAATACTTCTGCGACCTTACATTATTTCAAAATAAAATGCCGTCGCATTGATGCATTTGAGTAAACACCCCTGCTCGTCTAGCACACAAGTAGTAAGTAGAACATGGAACACGACCAGAGTTAAAGAAGATATGAATATCGTTTTCTGTAAGTGTATAGTCATGCAGTTTGAAATACACTACATTTCAACGTTTTTATTTTGTGAGGTCAAACCGTCCAAGCGGAACTACTTTGTATATCCACTTTTGGATGCATATCATCCCTCACATGATATCGCTGCTTTTTGACAGCCACAAGCCAATCTGTGGGCACAAAACTGCACTTCCCACTCACACCGGATCTTCTGATTAGTCTGTATTGTATTTTGTCTGGTGTCATACAGTCTTAATATAATAAATGACGTATCTGCGTGAATATTTTGTCATCGCCTAGAGTTTGGGCACCAGTGCTGCTAACGATTTTGGAGACATCAAAGAGTGCCATGCATATGCCACTTTTAACACAGACAAGCGTGTGTGTGTGTGTGTGTGTGTGTGTGTGTGTGAGTGTGTGTGTGTGTGTGTGTGTGTGTGTGTGTGTGTGTGTGTGTGTGTGTGTGTGTGTGTGTAACGGTTATTAAACGATTATTAAATTATGACAGAAGTGACGCAACGGCGCACAGTGTGGCACTAAGTCCCGCCCATAGTTTTCAGAACTAATTGCACGAGATTTATGGTGAGTGGCATTTCTCTGATGGTCTGGATTAACTTGCATTTTCATGACAATATCTTATTTCGTTCCCCCTTTGTACTGTCTAGTGTTATCTAATTAGTCCCTGATTCCTTTTGAGTCCAGATTACTTTTTGTGTCATTATTTAATTCAAGTTTTGTCAAGTGATACTTTGAAGCACATGTGCTTTATAGTGCTTTTCTGTTGCGCAGTTATTCACAAGACGAAACCCATGTGACTTCACCCATCCCTTCTGCCATACTGTGTTGCAGGTAATGATTTGCACAAATAAATGATTGCCTTTACTAACAGTACATTTCTACCCCAAGTTTCTACCCCAGTTATTTTGACAGCCACAAGCCAATCTGTGGGCACAAAACTGCACTTCCCACTCACACCGGATCTTCTGATTAGTCTGTATTGTATTTTGTCTGGTGTCATACAGTCTTAATATAATAAATGACGTATCTGCGTGAATATTTTGTCATCGCCTAGAGTTTGGGCACCAGTGCTGCTAACGATTTTGGAGACATCAAAGAGTGCCATGCATATGCCACTTTTAACACAGACAAGCGTGTGTGTGTGTGTGTGTGTGTGTGTGTGTGTGTGTGTGTGTGTGTGTGTGTGTGTGTGTGTGTGTGTGTGTGTGTGTGTGTGTGTGTGTGTGTGTGTAACGGTTATTAAACGATTATTAAATTATGACAGAAGTGACGCAACGGCGCACAGTGTGGCACTAAGTCCCGCCCATAGTTTTCAGAACTAATTGCACGAGATTTATGGTGAGTGGCATTTCTCTGATGGTCTGGATTAACTTGCATTTTCATGACAATATCTTATTTCGTTCCCCCTTTGTACTGTCTAGTGTTATCTAATTAGTCCCTGATTCCTTTTGAGTCCAGATTACTTTTTGTGTCATTATTTAATTCAAGTTTTGTCAAGTGATACTTTGAAGCACATGTGCTTTATAGTGCTTTTCTGTTGCGCAGTTATTCACAAGACGAAACCCATGTGACTTCACCCATCCCTTCTGCCATACTGTGTTGCAGGTAATGATTTGCACAAATAAATGATTGCCTTTACTAACAGTACATTTCTACCCCAAGTTTCTACCCCAGTTATTTTGACAGCCACAAGCCAATCTGTGGGCACAAAACTGCACTTCCCACTCACACCGGATCTTCTGATTAGTCTGTATTGTATTTTGTCTGGTGTCATACAGTCTTAATATAATAAATGACGTATCTGCGTGAATATTTTGTCATCGCCTAGAGTTTGGGCACCAGTGCTGCTAACGATTTTGGAGACATCAAAGAGTGCCATGCATATGCCACTTTTAACACAGACAAGTGTGTGTGTGTGTGTGTGTGTGTGTGTGTGTGTGTGTGTGTGTGTGTGTGTGTGTGTGTGTGTGTGTGTGTGTGTGTGTGTGTGTGTGTGTGTGTGTGTGTAACGGTTATTAAACGATTATTAAATTATGACAGAAGTGACGCAACGGCGCACAGTGTGGCACTAAGTCCCGCCCATAGTTTTCAGAACTAATTGCACGAGATTTATGGTGAGTGGCATTTCTCTGATGGTCTGGATTAACTTGCATTTTCATGACAATATCTTATTTCGTTCCCCCTTTGTACTGTCTAGTGTTATCTAATTAGTCCCTGATTCCTTTTGAGTCCAGATTACTTTTTGTGTCATTATTTAATTCAAGTTTTGTCAAGTGATACTTTGAAGCACATGTGCTTTATAGTGCTTTTCTGTTGCGCAGTTATTCACAAGACGAAACCCATGTGACTTCACCCATCCCTTCTGCCATACTGTGTTGCAGGTAATGATTTGCACAAATAAATGATTGCCTTTACTAACAGTACATTTCTACCCCAAGTTTCTACCCCAGTTACGTCTCCATCTCCTTGTGCACTCCACAAGGCTCAATGCTACCCCCAACAGGACAAACGTGGCTTCGTTATCATGGAATCACGTGAACTATTTGCAGGACCCTATCTGCACGAGTGACAAGCATACCTCAATACGTATTTTGAGAATTTCAGATAAATACACACACGTGTATTATGGTTGATGTATATGAGAGCAAAAATATGCCCCACGAAGTACTACATGCACCCCCAATCCTTAATTTCCATGATTCCACGTCTCTCTGTCTCTTTTTTTTAAATTATTTGCTCGATGAATATTTATTGCATATCTATCAGGGTCAATGTGGTGCTTCGAACTTTTTCCCCTATGAGCTACTGCAGTAAATGTGAATGCATGTCTTTCTTGTAACCTAGCTGCAGAAACATAGTAGCTCAAAGTGATTATGCGAATTCCACATATGTTTAGCTGAACAACATACTGTGATGGAAGTGTGAACAATGGTAGAGAAAACTAAACTAAACAAATTCTCAAAAAAGACTTTATCAACATCGCAGGGATATTACTAGTGGGCCTCAATCGGCAGTACATATGCACCTAAAAGCTAGCAACCACTCATTTGACGACAATGAGGTTAAAATCTTAGCGAAAGAACATAGATGGTTTGAAAGGGGAGTAAAAGAAGCAATTTTCATAAAACAACTAAATCCTTCATTAAACCGGTTTGGTGAGGTGAAGTTCAATTTGGATCGTTCATACAATAGCCTGCTTCGGCAACATAGGATTAGTAATACTGATGAGGTGATACCGGTCGAAGTGGGGCAATTAGGCCAGTCGTTAGTCAGAACGATAGGAACTATCAGTGGAGCATCTGCAGGGAATAGTCCTCTGCCTGCCAACCTGGGAGCAGGGACCTATCATAGCAGAGTCCGGCACCGCCATGTTTGGACAGTAGGGATATATATATAGGGCCTAAACTACTAGTAAGACTTTAGTTTGCTGATGAAGTTTCTTGGATAAGAAGCGAAACCTCCGACACCTTCAAAGAAGTACAGATGACGGCTGAAGAAACCTTTTCATCAATGGTAGAGAACAAAAGATAGTTTGGCATACAGCTTTTCAGACAGTATTATTTCTTGATTCATAACTCTTTGGATTTGTGGGCTGTCGCTTCTGCACTCTTTAAAGTATACTTTGTTCAACAATATTTTTACGTAATACAGATGACTATTTTTGTCTAGTCTAATGTAAATAAATACACCGGATTGCGTATGATGTATTTCGGTTGTTAAAAGGGTAAAGTTTTAATTGAGTAAAGAACGTGATGCATAATTTATTTCGGTTTATTTACTTGGAAATAACGAATATTGTACACAGCTATTGAATACAACAATGTCTTTGAAATTTGTCATGTGAAATGTAGATTGTGAAATTATTTTGCACGTGTTAATCAGATAATGCAATACTAATACAATATAATTATTTGTGGTATATTTACCACATTAATATGTAGGCAATTTCATTTTAGTCAACACATCTTATTACGTATTATGATTTCAAACCCAGAGTTGACGTCATCACCACCGCCGCAGTCTCGTGACAATGGAGCGAAAGGTATGTGTCTTCATTAGTCATTTACTACTGAGAACATAGTGTGTCGTGAATCGCCGTATAATAAAGTTGCTATAGTATTAGTAGAGAACTAGCGGGAAAAGGGAGGTTGATGAAAGAAAGGATCGAAAAGAAACTCTCGCGAGACTACCACGATACAGAAGAAGCTGGGGCTCGGTCTAAGTTTTCCTCATGCATCAGTAGATGATTCATATCAGCGTCAAGATGTCGGGACGTTCAGGCCGCGCGGAGACTCGGAGTCGGGCCAAGGATGATATTAAAAAGGTTCTAGCCGCAATCGAGAAAGTGCGCAAATGGTACGTAAGCTGTGTAGTTTACAATTTTGAGGAAATGTTTTAGCTAAGCGTCATTTGTTAGCTGCTATGTCGCTCAACTAACTTCAGTCGCAAAAGTTAGATAATTGACATATCTGGTAGCCAATCGCTGTCCTTATTTTCGGAAAAGGGCGGGACCGTGTGATTTTTCTTTTTTTTGCTTTGCGCTGTCAACATGGCTGCGGCTGTTCACAATGAAATGCAATTGACGGTTTACAAAGACAATTATTATGATTTGTACGTGTCAGTATAAGTATAAGTACTATAATTCAGTACACGGAAAATGTGGCCATCTACTGTATGTCGAGGACAAAATTCAACCGATTAGAGGAGATCATTGTTAGCTGGTCTAAATATAGCCAAACAACTGTAATCCCCAGGGAGAAGAAATGGGTGACGGTTGGAGACACGTCCTTACGCATATTCAAGTGGGTGCCAGTCACAGAAACAAAGCAGGTGGCGTTTCAATTATCTGTGTATATATATATATATATATATATATATATATATATATATATATATATATATATATATATATATATATATACACATATACACACACACACACACACACACACACACACACACACACACACACACACACAGTATAATGTGCGTGTGCGTGTGAGAGAGAGACTGGTATTAATGTCTACTTATACCAGATCTTTCGCACGAAGTCGACTGGTGGAGATACCAGAGGGCTAAAAGATGTCGTCCTTGAAAACACCAACTCTTTGCCAGATTTGACCGGTGAGTGTCTTGGGGGGGGGGGGGGGACAAAGAAGTTGAAATAATAGTAACAGTAGTAGTAGTAGTAGTAGTAGTAGTACACAGTAGTTGCACTAAAGTGACTTTAGTTGACTGAAGTGTGACTTTAGTTCACTGAAGAAGCATCTTGGATAAGAAGCGAAACGTCCGACACCTTCAAAGAAGTACAGATGACGGCGGAAGAAACCTTTTCATCGATGGACCACTCCTGTATGACTGAGAGCTTGCACAGATGAAATAATAATAATAATAATAATAATGAGAAGGAGAAGAAGAAAGTTTCATGTCATGCTTCTATCATTTTTATGACTTATTTCTCAAACAAACTATGTATGCTGCATTGGTTGTTTTAAAGTGCCCTTTAAATTTTGTTGAGTTGTGTAAAAATACTATAAACGCATAAGACGAACAATATGCCCATATGCCCAAGTTTATTTAATAAACAATATGAATCTTGTGCTCTTTACATCAGATGAAAACAGCAACCAGAGCTTTCTGTCTGACGGTTATCATCCTAAAATGGATAACAGCAGCAGCAATTCTAGCTCGCAGCCGGTCAGCCCACCACACACCTCCAGCCTCCGAACTGAAGACTCACAACCACCAATGCTTGGTCAGGAGAGTGTGGATGGTATGTTAATGATTTCACATGGATCAACACAGTTGTCTTACTATCCATTTTAAGGTTTGTCCGCTCGGGTTTTTCTGATGTATGTATTCATGCATATCAAACGAAGAAATGCTTTTTTTTGTTTACATTGTCTTCAAGACTTTACTTGTTATGTTGTCCCGCAATGAATCCAGATCCAATTCACTCTGGAAGGGATGGAGCAGATGAGCCTCCAACTTTGATCAAGGAGGACCTTCTGTCATCAGGAAGTGCCAGACGGAGTGCCAAACACACACAGGTTTCATGCCACTTTCCTATAAAGTGGTTCAAATTACCCATAACAAATTCTCAGTTACATTATTTAAAGGTGATGTTCAGTCACTAGAGTCACCATATTTTCCTCATTCTACAGGATGAACCTGAGGAATCGGGAGCTCCTTCTTTAAAGAAGATATGCACAGGAGAAAATGCTGTAATCAGATAGTGTGCTGTGTGAGGATGCACACAAAACCAATTCGCATTTTTTTAACTTCATCTAAGTTTTCAATATTCAAGTTTTAAGTCTCTGTAGTATGCTTGATTTGGGACACCTGTACAATCTAATTCATTCTGTATCTGAGGTCACTGGTTTCTAGTACAGATAAAGATTTGAATTACCTTTATCCTTTAAAAGTATTTGTTTTGGCTGTACATTTATGATATATGGTCTCTGTACACTGTCATCTCTTGTTCTACCCAAAGAGCCAATCCACACTTATGCATTTTTGAGGCACAGTAGGATTTTAATCTTTGACTATTTGATTCTCATGAAATGAGCTACACCCATACATACAGAGCTACATTCAAAAATATGAATATTTTTATTCAAAATAAAAACGACAAATTATAAAACTTAGTCAAAGGAACATGCTTAATATTTGAAGACCAGTATACTGCTTACATTACTTATGTAAATTGCTAGGGTTGGAATAAAACCTTGGCAACATGAAATTTATAATGTCAAGCAGTTTCACAACAACAATGTTGTTTTGGTTCTTGCACATGTCTGAGAAGGTATAATAGCTGGTTATGGCCCAGTATGAAACATTTAAAGTCCTGTAGAAGGGTCAGCTTTTAAAGTGAGATAGATCCTGACGTACCAATTGTCAAATGTGCACTATTAATTTATTAGTGTAGTGTTATTGTAGTTCACAGCAGTGTTTCGCTCATTTACATAATGGAAAGAGGCAATTCTGGTGTTTTGGTCATCTTAGCTGTTCTACAGTTAAATAATAGACAGCTGATTCTGCTGAGTGCAATTTTACATTGGGACATACACACCCCTTTAATCAGCAATGTTTTAAATGTATTTGGCATTGTACAAAAACTAAGCATTACTTTATTTGTGATAACTGGATTTTTTGTTATTGTGAGATTGTGCAACATCTAATTGTGTGGTTGCTAAGTGCACATAGCACAGTGAAAATACAACATTGCAACATTCCCTGCTAAACATAAACATGTTGAACGCTCACAGTGTATTGTCCTTGACATACAGTATATGTACTGTCACAGCCTTTTTTTGTGATATATATATATACACGCCTGAGTATGTGGGTTTATAACATGTAAAAGAGTCCAAGATGCCCGAGTAGGTAGCCGTCAGCAAGTCCTCCCATGAGCCTTCCTTTTTTTGTTGTTTTTGTCCTGTTTCGTGTTTTCTTTTGTCACTTTGTGTTGTTGCGCGTTGTGTGGAATGGATACGGATTGTTTTTCAGCATTTTTGACCACGACATTCATCAAGGAGGAGACTGTTAAGCGGTTGCACCTTTTCGGAAGCATGAATATGCTAGTACTGTTTTTGATTGGGAGGAATGTCGGTGCCATTCGACTGTCATCGCTGGACAGCTCTGGGGCCATTGTGCTTTTTTGTGCCTGTCATGGGCAACATCTTCACAGCCCCGCTTTGTTCAGCGGAAAGGTTGGTGCTGTTGAACAGTCTGCGGCTGGATGGATACATGGCTTGAGGAGCCGGCGATAAGAAGAAAGGAGCGTCAGCGCAGAGCGCCGATGCGTAGGTGGAACTGTTGCGGCTTGGAATTGAAGCGGATTTATGTGGGGCAGGAGATGTGAGACAATCTCTTTTCGTCGATGGATGCTGCAGCGGCGTGTTTGCTTTCAACATTTAGCTTATAGTCGACGTGCACATTCCACCATGATGTCCCTGATCCACTGGTGGAAAGACAATTTGATCTTCATCTAGAACTGCTTCATGTAACAGAGGGTACAGAAAGTGCTTCAGAATGAGTGTTGTCATATTATGTGTTATTTCGTTTTTTTTTTTTTGTCATTTTGATTTCAAGACGGCGCCGCGAGAGTGGCCGCCTTTCCAGCAGCTCATGTAGTTTGTTTTTGTACTTTCATTCCTTTCATTACTTTGCTGCTGTGAAATGTAAATTTCTCCACTGAGAGACTAATAAAGGCAAATCCAATTCAATCTAAATTGAATTTGTTCTTAATCATTATAAGATAATCAATGTTTTATGAAACATTTGATTAGCATGCATATTTTTACTTGTTGCAAACCAAACTACGATTAGTTAGTTAAGCAATGTATTTTATGATTCTGCTGAAATATTAATTGAACGAAATTTGGGACGTGAGCATGGTCAAATTATACTGCACTGGGTTGTTGAATAACAATCAAGTTCAATGGCAATCGACAAACGTCACATCCGGTCAGTTTGACGAGGGCGCCTCGCGAAGAGAGCCAATGGCTGAGAAGTGAAGGCGTGGTCGAATTGTTACGACATTTGCTGCCGGGGAAACGGGACACTTCAGTGCGAAATTGTACCGGCATCGAAAAACTCCCGCCATTTCGACAAGGAACCAACCTCTTGGAAAGATTATTTGAAACAGTTTATGGGATTTTTTTTCTTTTCTCTCTTCGAACGATAAGAAGAAAAAAAGACCAGAGACCACGTCGACTTCTTTCAGTCGAGTAACGAGTGAATTGTTCTTGGCGCCAGAACACCCGCTGCTTCGGACTGTAAACTCTGGCCGCGAATTGGACTAGGGGCTTAGATTGTCTCCTGACGGCTCAACCGGCAAGGGAAAACTTCGCAAAATACTTCGAGACAAGGATAAAAACTATCTGTGTATTTTTGCAAACTTGCTCGGAATAACTATGGCGTCACTGCTAAAGCAGAGAAGAGGACTGCGATGAGGAGGCGAGGACGACACACTGTTTTGTTTTGCAACGGACGAGCAACCGGGGCCGCTGTCTAGCCGGCTAGCTGCTACACGTTGATTTCTTCAGGCCTATCAGTGAAAACGTGATACATGCTATCTGGCGGGAGAGAGGAAAAGATCAAATTTTACATCCGAGTGTTAAAGTGATTATTTAGTTCCACAATAACCATTTGATTTACAATGGCGCCTCTTTTGGGCCGGAAACCGTACCCATTAGCGAAGCCGCTAGCCGAGCCGCTGGGCCCAGGAGAGGAGGTCTACATCGTCGAGCACACCAAGGAGGCCTTCAGGAACAAAGAGTATCCTTTAAACGTGATGCTGGTACTCATCGGAGACATACATCAAGAGCTATTTGCTCATCTGGTCCCTTCATGGTGTATTCTACACCACACATTCCGTGTGCAAATGCGCAGGTCTGTGTATAGCGTTCATTTGTTCCGTACTGACATTTACACTTTAGCGTTTCCTCGTGGAGTGTTAAATCTCATTGGAAAGCTTAGCCTAAACATGCATGTGCTACAAACAACACATTCCTAACCCTTGGCGTTCAATTGATTAATCTATTCATATAATTGGCAAGTCATTTTGGCAAATGTCCACTTTTATTATTAGCTTATGCGAATTTACTGTCGACCATCACCGCGAGCCAGGTATGCTAATCCAATGCTAATGTTGGTGTTATGTCACTGTTAATGTCTGTCGATGCGAAGTCTTAAGTGTAATTTTGCAACCGTGAATTGTCACGAGAGGCGTGTTAATGGCCGGAGTTTTTTTTACACCGAGCCCCCTGTGATGGTCTACACACCTGCAGTTGGATAAGCTACAGATGTGCTTCTTCTCCTTTCGGCTTTTCCCTTCAAGATGTCGCGACAGTGATTCAGTGTCCTCCATCTTCAGAAGTTTGTTTCCAATGTTTGTTTTGGCCAAGCTTTTCCGTCGGATGCCCTTCCGGACAAAACCCTCTGTATTTATCCGGGCTTGGGACCGGCACAAGAAGACTTGTGTCTCTTTGTGCCTGCAGAACAAGCAAGTCGCTCAGTAAAAGGCTCCCAAACACAAAATGGTCATCGGCACAGCAACATTCAAAAAAACAAAAACTACTCATCATTTGATGACAATGCCCTGATCTTACCGTGAAATTGGGCTAATAAAGGCTAATCCAAATCAAATAACTATAAAAAAAGAAATAAATAACTTTTTAATTAGGTTTTTTTATTATTATTTTGACTTCAAGATGGCTCAACGAGTGGCTGCCTTTACAGCAGCTCCTGTAGTTTATTTTTCTACTATTTTCCTTTCTTCTTCCTTCTTCATAACTTCGCAGTTGTGAAATGTAAAATTCTCCAAAGATGAGACTAATTAAGGCAAATGTAATTGAACCTAATATAATGTGGATGTATGTGGAAGTGTCACGGCTTTGAATTAAAGTGGATTTATGTGGGACAGGAGATGTCCCACATAAATCTGTCTTCTCGTCAATGCATGCTATAGCTTCATGTTTGGTTTCAACATTTAGCTTGTAGTAGATGTGCACATCCCACCATGACGTCCGTGATCAATTTTGGATTTTCGTCTCCACTTTTCAGAATTATAGGCCCTTTGTTTATAAAATCAAACGTACATCAATGTGATTATCGAGTTCATTGTTTCTTTGTTGTTACATTGGTTGTGAACACACTCATCCGAGATGGCTCGTATATACAAAAGTTGTTCTTGACAAGATATCAATAGTGAATATGAGGCCCGCTTGAAGAGGTATGAAGAGCGCATCTGGACTTGCAAAAGTACTGGAAGCATTCAGCTGACACACAAAGAAGCATGGGAGGAGGAACAGGAAGTCACAGAATTGTAAGTATCGATTCTCAAACGTTTGTTTCAAAGTTACTTTGACAATCTTCTGAATTGTACTGATATGCCTCTGACCCATACAAATTGCTGCAGCCGATGTCATGATGACATTAAACTTGGATACAGTGTTTCAGTTATTATCATACAAATTCCAGTTATTGCTATTTGTAAAATTAATTTTGTGACGGTCTGACAAGTGTGAAAACAAAGCCATACAGTGAGACCAGTGAAGGTCATGATCTTTCAGCTGTGCTGTGATTGGATAAAGTCGGTGTGTCACCTCTTTCTATTTTGAGGTTTGTGCGTGTCATTGATTGGATTAGATTGGATTGGATTGGATTTGCCTTTATTAGTCTCGCAGTGAAGAAATTTACATTTCACAGCAGCAAAATGATGAAAGGAATGAAAGTAGAAAAACAAAATATATGAGCTGTTTGAAAGGTAGCCATTCTCGCGGCGCCGTCTTGAAGTCAAAAGAACAAAAAAATGAATAACAAATAATATGACAACACAAAGACACAGATAGTCATACTAACTGCTCTCGTCCTAGAAAAACGAACTTATTGGAATCAGCAACACAGATACAGACAAAATTTACATGATTAACAATGTGGAGTGGAGCTATTCGACAAAAACTGCATGTGCAGTAATGAGACACCATGACAAAGAAAAGAGCGATTAGATGACCCTTTATTTGTCTGACAGCGGAAAATTTGACATTTTACAGCAGTAAAAACAAAATACAGGGCCTGCTGTAAATGCAGCTAATGTCGCGGCGCCACCTTGAAGTCACAAACAAAATAACAAGTAATGTGACACAACACAAAAGATACGGTCTTCAATCTTTAACACGCTCGTTGTTGCATATAGCAGTTCTAGATAAAAGGGAGAGGATCAAATCCTCCTTTCATCAGTGGAGCTGGGACATCATGGTGAAATGTGCAGGTCTCCTACATGCTAGGTTTTGAATGCAAACACGAAGCTATAGCATCCATTGACGAAAAGAGATGGTCTCACATCTCCTGTCCCGTGTAAATCTGCTTCAATTCCAAGCCGCGACAGTTCCACATACCCATCGGCAGTCTGTGCTGACACTCATTTCTTCTCATCGCGGGCTCCTCGAGTCATGCATCCATCCAGCCACAGACTGTCCAACAACATCGACCTTGTGCTGTGAGAATTCTGCCCATGACAGGTGCAAAAAAAAAAAAATCACAATCGCCCCAGAGCTGTCTAGCGATGACAGTCAAATGGCCCCAACATTCAACATTCCTCCCAATCCAAAACAATGCTGGCATATTCGTGCTGCACAGAGAGTGCGACTGCTCAGCAGTCTCCTCGATGAATGTTGTGGCCAAAAATGCTGAAAAATAACCAACATCCACATGACGCACAACAACACAAAGTAACAAAAGAAAACACAAAGAGAACACACAAAAAAAATAGCAAGGCTCGTGGGAGCACTTTCCGACGGCTGCCTACTCGAGCGCCATGTTGGACTTCTATACAGAGATGTAATAAATTTCTCCACACTAGAAGCTGTATTTAAAATAACACTTAGTGATACTTCTGCTCCCAAGTGCCTGCTATTGAGAAACAGATTTTCACGCTTAATCGATGTTGCAAATAAATAATGTGCATTTATATAAAAGCCGGCCAGGGTAATTTGAGGTTGTATGAAACTGACGTCACAGGCTTTGACTCATTTACAAGCCTTTTATTTACATTGTGTGTTTGCATACATATGACATAGATGGTCTCCATATTGTACACTGACACTGTGTGACCTTGGGTTACAGTGGAAATGACTTTATTTGCTTTGTTACAAGCCGACTTGGTGGCAATATTATGTGTAGGCTGTTACGGTTCGTTTTTTCCACACTGTTCTTCTCATCCTACGACTGTAAAGTGTCGTTGATAGTTTTGAAAGGTGCTTATAAATAAATTTATTATTATTATTATTATTATTATTATTATTATTATTATTACTACTGTTACATTGAATACTGTCCACGTGTTCGAAAAGAGATTTTGCAACCCCTGCAGGCCAAATTCAGGATTGAATGGATGGTTGGGGGAGGGACTTGTCGTACATTGTGATAGCAACCACAGAAATGGATTAATGGCGTCTATGAAAATACTTCATTAAATTATATTTTTTCAGAGCCATATTTCTCAACTTTAATTTGACATAATTGTACTAGTTCTATGATGCAATCTGGGTGAGTTGTACATATATTTGTTTTGTTTGTTTCTCACTACAAAATCTTTTGTATCTGTGCAGGCTTCTGGAAGAATATCCTCGGTGGTTTGAGAAGCCCATACTGGAGATGGTTCACCACAACACGGTGTCTCTGGACAAGCTAGTTGAAATGGCCTGGGTAGAAATCCTCACAAAGTATGCTGTTGGCGAAGAGTGTGACTTTACAGTGAGTTTAATCTGCAGTTATTTATTGTCCATTTTGTAAACTAATTCATCTCAAGTGTCTTTCTTTAATCTGCATAATTCATTCATCAGAAATGTGATGCTTGCTAAAATATTCTCAAACATAATTTAATGTAGGTGAGCCAAGACAAAAGTTTACGAGCGAAGGTGGCAAAGATTCATCCCCTTGAACACCCTGAGGGGGAAGCTGGAGAGAAGAAGCTTGAAGGTGCCTGTGATTCTCCTTCCAGTGACAAAGAGAATACCAGTCAAGAGAACCAGAGGAAGGAACCAAGCCATAGAGAAGAGGAGAGTAGGAGAGAGACACTCTGTAAGTTTAAACAAAAATTTCTTTTACTCCCCTTTCAAACCACCAAGAAGCGATTTTCATAAAACAACTAAATCCTTCATTAAACCGGTTTGGTGGGGTGAGGTTCAATTTGGATTGTTCATACAAAAGCCTGCTTAGGCAACATAGGATTAGTAATACTGATGAGGTGATACCGGTCAAAGTGGGGCAATCAGGCCAGCCGTTAGTCAGAACAATAGGGACTATCAGTGGGGCTGCAGGGAGTAGCCCTCTGCTCCCCCCAACCTGAGAGCAGGGACCTATCATAACAGAGTCCGGCACCGCCATGTCTGGACAGTAGGGATATATATATATACACACACACACACACACACACACACACACACACACACACACACACACACACACACACACACACACACACACACACACACACACAGTAAAGTCTCGTTATATCGATATCGGATATATCGATAGTCCCGGTTATATCGATACTATTTCTATGCACGCACGGAGAAAATTACATGCAAACAGGGTCGGATATATCGATAGTCCCGGTTATATCGATATTTTTTCGGACTCCCTTGAATATCGATATAACGAGACTTTACTGTGTGTGTGTATATATATATATATATATATATATAGAGAGAGAGAGAGAGAGAGAGAGAGAGAGAGAGAGAGAGAGAGAGAGAGAGAGAGAGAGAGAGAGAGAGAGAGAGAGAGAGAGAGAGAGAGAGAGAGAGAGAGAGAGAGAGAGAGAGAGAGAGAGAGAGAGAGAGAGAGAGTGAGAGTGAGTGAGTGAGTGAGTGAGTGAGTGAGTGAGTGAGTGAGTGAGTGAGTGAGTGAGTGAGAGAGAGAGAGTGAGAGAGTGAGAGAGTGAGAGAGAGAGAGAGTGAGAGAGAGAGAGAGAGCCTAAACTACCAGTAAGACTTTAGTTTGCTGACGAAGTTTCTTTGATAAGAAGCGAAACGTCCGATACCTTCAAAGAAGTACAGATGACGGCTGAAGAAACCTTTTCATCGACGGACCACTCCTGTACGACTGAGAGCTTACACAGACGTAGGCTTCTTTGGTTTCAAAAGTTGGCAGGGATGCATTATTTAATGCTGAAGTGTTGGTGACGTTAGATTCTTCTTTTTCAGGTGAGCGAGCACGGCGTTCACCAAGAAAACTCCCCACTGCTATGAAGGAAGAAAAGAAGAAGTGGGTAATTCCTAAATTCCTTCCTCATAAATATGACGTCAAGCTCGTCAGTGAGGACAAGGTTTGTATGTAAACACACACACAACCAAAATTATGTTTGCTTTTGTGTAAAGGGGGGGAAGGAGTATGTAATGATTATCAACTTTATTTCATCTTTGAAATGTTTTGTTGCACACTAAAATAAATCTTTCTGACCGGTGCCACAGGTAATTAGTGATGTGCCAGCGGAAAGTCTTTACAGAACAGAGCGCCCACCAACCAAAGAGATCATCCGTTACTTCATCAGACACTATGCACAGAGGCTCGGCATGGGGGAGAGTGCACCCTGGGTGGTTGAAGATGAATTAGTGAAAAAGTTTAATCTGCCTAGTAAATTCAGTGACTTTCTTCTCGACCCACACAAGGTACATTTCTGGTATTTTTTTCTAGATAAGGTTATGAATGACATAAACTCACACTTTTGTTTGGCCAAAGTTTTTAGCTGAGAATCCTTCCGCCAAGCGCAAGAGTTTGACTTCTCGTGAAGGTAAACCCAAAAAGAGGCCGAAGACACCTGGCACACCAGGAGAGCACTCGGGAAATGAAAAAGGGGAAAAGAAAGACAAAAGCAAGAAAGATGGTCTCGTCAAGGCCCTTAGTCCAACCATCTGGGGTCATGTGCAGGTAGGATCAATTTTTGTCAAATATTGACACAGGATGATCCCGTAGTTGTGAAGTGTTCCTTTTTACAATGTTTCATTGTCTTCTCCCCCCACAGAAAATAAAGATGAATGGTTCTCCGTTAAAACTAAAGAACTCTGGCTTACCCAAGAAAAGTCTTTCCAGTCCAAAATCTATTAAAAAATCTGGAGACAAGAAGGATGGAAAGAAACCTGTAAAGGGCGGTGATAAGAATATTCTCAAAGCTTCTCCAAAAGATGCAAAAGCAGGGGCCAAGACACCCAAGATGAAGCAGATGACCCTGCTTCATCTAGCTAAAAGCACTGCTGCTGGCAGCCCCAAAAAACGCGCCCGTAGTAGTAGCATTGGCTCTCCCAAACTCGGAAAGCCATTACATCCTATGGCTCTCCACCTTCTTCGCTACTATAAGGAGAACAAGGGAAAAGAGGACAAAAAGAGTGTTCTGTCGTCCCTCATCTCAAAGGCTGCAAAGGCCCTGTCACCGGATGACCGTGGCAGACTACCCGATGAGTTGAAAGAGCTGGTTGAGAAACGTTGGGAGAGATTGGAGCAAAAGAGACGTTGGGCAGCCATGAGCGAAGAGGAAAAGCAAGAAGAGATAAAAAAAAGACGCAACAATCTGAAGGAGAAACTTCGGGAAAGAGCCAAGGAACGTCGCGAGAAGGAGATGCTACTCCGTCTTGAACAGTCGCGTAGATACGAGGACCAGGAAATAATAGGTGGCAAGACACTGCCGACATTTAAGCTTGTTGATATGCCCGAGGGGCTGCCGAACACCCTTTTTGGGGATGTTGCCATGGTTGTGGAATTCCTTCATTGCTATGCCGGCCTGCTGATGCCAGATGATAAGTACCCCATCACATCTGCAGCTCTGATGGAATCGCTGGTTGGACAACGCTCTGGTTTCCATTACCTGAACCGTGTGCTGGTGGTGCTGCTTCAGACGTTGCTACAAGACGAGCTCGCGGAAGGCTACAGTGAGCTTGATATCCCTTTATCTGAGATACCCCTCACCTTGCACTCTGTATCAGAGCTGGCGAGGCTGTGTTTGCGTCCTTTTGATGCACAAGGTGAAGAGAGCGGTCAGGGGTCTGTGGATATGTGCAAAAGTGGCTTTGATGATGTTGTAACTAGCGAGTTTCTCGAGAAGCTTGAAACTGTAGAGGTCTTTGAGCTTGACCCAGAAGAAAAAGTCAGCCTGCTGGTATCGCTGTGCCACCGTATTCTCATGACATACTCGGTGGAAGACCATGTTGATGGCATGCAGCAACGGACCGCTGAACTGTGGAAAGAGCGTGTGGCGATGCTGAAAGAGGTCAATCGCAAAAAGGCTGAGAAGAAGAAGCAAAAAGAGGTCGAGGGCAAAGGTAAATTGGACTTATCAAAGAACAATTATTTAAAAAATGCATCTTGTGATCTTTATTCTGCATTTGGTAAAACATCGCTTTTGCAACGTGTCTTTTTTCATGGCTCAAGATGAGAAGAAAAAAAAGGATGATCCAAAGAAGGAGCTCAAGAAAGAAGTCAAAGTAGAGCTGGTGGACATGATCAGCTCAGTCAAAAGCAGGCAGCTAATGAGCATGCAGGCCAAGAGAGAAAGAGAGGAGATGGACAAACAGAACAAAGGTGATCCCTGTTTCTCTTCAAATCAAGTCAAGTTGTCAGTTGCAATTGGATTTGGGGACTAATTTGTTTCCAAATTATCATCCCCAAGAACGCATGGAAGAGGCAGCCGAAGAAGAGAGACTCCGCAGACAAAGAGCGACTGCCGAAAAGAACTTTCAGGACGGTATAACAAAGGCCAAACTGGTCCTGCGTAGAACTCCACTGGGTACAGACAGAAATCATAACAGGTCAGTGAAATTATTTTAACCATTAAATAAGGGGGAGTCAATTAACGCTAACAAAAATACTAATTCATGACCATTTGTCCAGATATTGGTTTTTCTCTGACGTGGTTCCTGGACTGTACATTGAGAAAGGCTGGGTGCATGACAGCATTGACTACAGCTTCACACCTCCTCCTGAGGAAATAACAACTGAGCCAGATATGGACGATGAAGATGACGGTGAGGCTGCTGTGACTTGTACTTCTTTTCCTTTTGGCTTTTCGCTTTAGGGGTCGCCACAGCGATTCAGTGTCCTCCATCTTCAGAAGTTTGTTTTGGCCAAGCTTGTACGTCAGATGCCCTTCTTGACACAACATTCTGTATTTCTCCGGGCTTGGGACCGGCACAACAGAACACTGGCTTGTGTCCCTTTGTGGCTACAGAAAAAGCAAGGAATAAAATATATATCCATAACCATGTGCAAGTATCGTATGACTAGTCGTGTTATTTTTCCACAGAAAATAGCGTATCTTTTTCCTCACTGTAAGGCTCACCTAAAATCCTTAATTATTTTCAAAAGCTGACCTTAGTATCCAGTGCACCTTATAATGTATATGGAAAAGGTTTTAAAATATTTGATTTGTTGAAGGTACGCCTTATAATGCGGTGCACCTTATAGTCCGGAATATACGGTAAGCAAAATATTGATGTTTTGAATGTGTTTATTTTTTATTATATGTCTTTGTAGAGGCTGATGATAGTGGAAGCATCGATGGCGCTAAAAACGTCGAGGCCCAGCTGGGGGCACCAACAGACGTCTGTATAGAAACTACAACCCCGAAGCAGGGACAGAATCTCTGGTACGTGTTTTACAATCACATTTTCCTTTGCATACTGGTCAGAGAATTTCTACGGTATTATTACGATCATATCGGCTTTCTAATCGACGCATTTTGTCAGGTTCATATGTGACAGTCTTACTGATCTGGAGGAGTTGGTGGACAGTCTTCATCCTCACGGAGTTCGAGAAAGTGAGCTGAAGACAAAGATAGAAAGCAGGTGAATGAATGCATGCTCAAGACATAATAAATGGTTTGTTTACACAAGCACACGTGTAAAGTGCCGTCAGATTACTTTTCAAAGGCAATCAATATAAATGACTACACACTGCAGAAAAAAAATCAGTAAATTAGTCCTACACTTTTTTTTGGTCTTCAGCATTTTTTTATTTAATTAAAAAAAAATCCAAATACCTGATTTTTCAATACTTTTTAGTATGATATTCAAATACTAAATATTTGATCGCTTCAGACCTAATTTACATCCAAATCCCATTTCTAATTGCCTTGTCCCATTATTTTCACTTACATTTACAATGTGACTCACAAGGAAGAGCAATTGAAATAATTTTGTTTCTAATGTCCTTCCGTAGGTATCAGGACATCATACACTCCATCAATTTGACCCAAAAGGACAAAGTGGGCCCTGAAGTCCCCGATGAGGACACAGAGCTGCTGAAATTTTTGCGCAGTGATATTCAGGAGATAGCCTCACGCCTCCTGAAGGGTGGCTTGGGATACTTTGATGATGAAAAGGACATAGAGGATCAGGTGAGAACACTATATATGGTCAAGTGTTTGTTTGGTCACAACTAAAGATGTGTAGTCAGCAAATTTGTTGTAAATTTGCTGATATTTATCTATGTGTATGTTTGTTGTTTACAGCTTGAAAAAATGGACAACTTGAAAGATTTAGGAGAATCCATCATTACCATTCAAGCCTGTGTGATCAAGAAGTTTTTGCAAGGATTCATGGCCCCCAAGCAGAAAAAGAAGAAAAAGCAAGGCGGGGAAGAAACCAAAGCTGAAGAGATGGATGAAGAAAAGAAACTAGCTGAGGAGGCGAAGGTAAGAGAAAGAAAAATGTTGAGTTTTGATCACAACAATCACCCTAGCCAAATTCATTTTCTTGAACTTTTTTTAAAAGCTGTGCGACTATATTAAGACCTAACGTCAACCGTGAGTGCATTCAGAGTTGGGGATTCCAACCTGTGAATGCATGGAATGTGATGAGGGCCAATCCACTTCGAGTGTCTCATGCGTATTAGGCAATTTCAAGGCCCGAAGCCCCCCGATATCTTGTGTTGTCATGTGAATTGACTATGTATTTTTCGGTATGGTCTGACCATGATATACAGTAAAGTCTCGTTATATCGATATCGGATATATCGATAGTCCGGGTTATATCGATACTATTTCTATGCACGCACGGAGAAAATTACATGCAAACAGGGTCGGATATATCGATAGTCCCGGTTATATCAATATTTTTTCGGACTCCCTTGAATATCGATATAACGAGACTTTACTGTATTCCAAAACCATTCCCTCAGGTGGCAACAGCACTCGAGAAGTGGAGGACAGCTATCCGCGAGGCCCAAACCTTCTCCCGCATACATGTGCTGCTGGGGATGTTGGATGCCTGCATCAAGTGGGACATGTCTGCCGAGAATGCCCGTTGCAAAGTTTGTCGGAAAAAAGGTAAAATGTCTACTATAAATCGAAACAGATTAGTATAAAATACTGAAAAATTCTGGTTATCAGCAATGCAGCATATAACATTACAGAACTGCAAGCAAATCTTCAAAGATAAGATAAGAAAACCTTTGTTTGTCTCATAATGGAGAAATTCCCGATTCACAGCCGCAACGTTATGAAAGGAAGGACGACAACAACATATAGTCACTGCTCTACAGCCAGCCACTCTGCGCTATTTTGAAATCAAAATAATACAACACAACACATAAGACACAGTCAGTTATTCAACCGTAACAACTTTTCTGCATTCTCTTTGTTGTATGAAACATTTCCAGATGAAAGAGGAGAGGATCAAAGTGTCCTTTCATCCGCAGATCAGGGCCGTCATGCTGAAAATGTGCACACATCTTAGCGGTCGTATTTAATAAAATAAACTTTGAATCCTTCTCAGGCGATGACGAGAAACTTATCCTGTGTGACGAATGCAACAAGGCTTTCCATCTTTTCTGCCTGAGACCGGTCCTGCACCGGATTCCCGAAGGCGAGTGGATGTGCACGGCCTGTCAGCCTGCAGTGGCCAGACGAGGCACACGCTCAAGGTGAGTGTTGAGCGGTGGTATTTCGCACTTGACTTATTTCAAAGCACTGCCGCTTACTCAAATGTTGCTGTGGAATTCTCTGGAATAAATTTGTCTTCAATAGAAACTACAAACAAGACAGCGATGAAGAAGATGAGGAGGAGTCTGAAGAGCAAGACTCAGACGAGGACGAAGATGATGATGAAGAAGAATCAGAACACAAGGCCACGGGCCACAGCTGTGAGTATGGCAGAGACACTTTATCTTGGCTTTGTTGCCAAAAAAATGCAGGGATGGACTTTCAATTGAAATAGTTTCAACCTAATTCAGTCCTGTTTATTATGGATGATGCTAAGAAGTGCATTAAGAGCCACCTTAAATTCAAACAGCTTTGTCCATCCCACAAAATTGTTTTGTAAGATATATATTCATTATTTTTTGTGGTGAGAAACATATTGTCTCCTTGTTGTTTCTTTTGGGTGTCGCGCTATATTTTTCATCCTTATTCAATAAGCGAGTTGGATTGCAAGAAAATACAGCATGTGTGCATTTGGCGATTTTGTGCATCATTTCCAAATACTGGACAAAGACTTTATTGCCTCTAATTTTGGCTTGACAGTGAGGCCAAGAAAGAAGAGTAAACAGTCTTCAGCCCGGCCGAAATCTAAACCTAAAAAGAAGTTGTCCTCAACTAGCCAGAGCAGCAAGCACAAAAATGTCCTCAGCAGCCCCGCAGACATCGATGAACTGGTAAGAAAGCAGATCAATCCTATTACTCGCTCTCAACTGTAATGTAGTGTTTCACGATGCTGCACACAGTGAAAATATTCATCTGCTATTTGTGTGATGTTCTGCATTTCATTTGTAAAGGTGCGCCAGAGCACCCAGTCAGGAATGCGCAGACAAGCACTAGAACTGGAGAAATGTGAGGAAATCCTTAAAAAACTGACTAAGTTTCGATACAGCTGGCCCTTTAGGTGAGTGGACATTGTCACCGGTGTATAAATGGTTATTCTCTGAAATAATTTGGGTGTGGTTTTTAGCCCGTTGCTGATCTTGAATGCTCTTCTTCCCCCCAGGGAACCTGTGTCTATTGACGAAGCGGAGGACTATTTAGATGTCATTTCGCAACCCATGGATTTCCAAACCATGCAGAGCAAGTTTGGCCAAGGCTCGTATCGCAACGGCCACGCCTTTGTGGAAGACATGAAGCTGATCTTCTCCAATGCGGAGGAGTACAATGAGCAGGGAAGCACTGTGCTCTCCTGCATGACTAAGACAGAGACAGCCTTTATGGAGCTGCTCCAGAAGCTGCTACCGGGCTTCAGTTACCTCCGACGACGCTCACGCAAGCGTGTCAGTTATGCTCATGTATCGTCGGAAGAGGAAGATGAAGGGCAGGAGGAGGAGGAGGAGGAAGAAGACAAGGAAGAGGACAATCGGCCACTGCCGCAAAAATTGATTAAAAATAGCAAGTCAAATGCCAAGAGAAGCAGAAACAGTCAGGAAATACAGGGTGAGCATGAGGAAGAGGAGGACACTGGCAGGAGGACAAGTAAGAGGACCGCTTCCAAACCGGATTGTGACAGTGAGCGAGACACTCGGAGAACTCATCTGCAAAGAGGCCGGTCAGAGGCCGAAGGGACAGGCCAGCAGCGACATTCCAAGAGACTGAAACACTCATGAAGCCCAGGGTGCTTTTGATTTTTTTTTTTTTCCATCCTTTTAGAATTAGTTCCCGATCAATTGATCAGACTCCTTTCGTCCACCAACCTCACAAATAACTGATTTGTTTTTATTTTTTCTCAAAAAGGATTTCTATTTTTGACATGCATTATGTGGAGGGGTAATTTCCCCATTGAAAAACAATGACAGTTCGAGAGGTCCTCAGTGTTTTGTTTTGTTTTTAATAAACACATTTCTCTCAAATACTGCTGGGACGGAATCAGCCCGACTTATTGTGCATTGAATAAAAGCACAACCCCATTTCCCTTTTTTCATGGGAATTTTGAAAATGTTCCAGTGTCACAGCAGCGGACTGTTGGGGGAGAGAGTTGGCCTTTCTCTTCCTCATCTTGGTCATTGAATTTCGGACTTTTTCGGACATCTTTTTTCAATTTGTGTTCTACAGTGGCCTGCCACTTTAAACAAAAACGGTATCTCAAGGTTCTGTCACGTGCACTACTTTGTGTAAAATGTACCAAAAAAACAGCAGCCGCAGGACCATTTTGCTCCAGTAATGTGCATAAACATTTGTAAAATGACAAATATGTTTCTCAATATGGGTATTTTTGAAGAGTTCATATTTTTTGCACATTTAATTAGTGTTTTGTAAATCACATCTGCATAAATGATTAATCAGGACTCTCCTGCTTGTGCAGAGAACGTGTTTAGTATTATAGATTTTTTTACTCATCTGTCCTGGCAGAAATGGCACATTTAATCATGCGCTTTTTTAAAGGACACTTCAACGTGTATTTGTAATCACAAAGCAAGTACTGTACTCAGTGTAGTTCTCTCACTGAGTCTCTAGGTGGCACTCTTCGATTTTTGTCAGATTCTTTCACTGCGCTTTGCAAACATGTGCAGCAACTCTCTTGTCATACAGGGAAGGAAACATGTCTGATACGTGACTTGAATATTTTCCTGCGTAGACGACCAGTCAAGATGTTGGCCGTCCGTTCTTCCTGTGACTATCCTGTGATGTGTTTCCTTTGTCGTGGTCTTTTCTCATGCCTTAATGTGTCTACTTTATTCCACTTTTACAACCAGTGAGTGACATTTCAGAGCTTTTCTCAAAAGGACCCCTGACTGTCTTACACATCCCTTTTATATGTATATTTATAGTCTAGTCAAGGGTAAGGAGTACTTGCGTGTAAAGGTTTCCAATAAAGGCTATTTGCAAGACTGGAGTTAAAATTATTTTCTTTCTGTGCCATTCTGGTTTTAATTTTAACAGAGCGTTTGTTACGTACTGCTTATAGCGGTAGTATATAAAGTGAAATTAAATATACAACTTGAGTATGACCTTATGCAAATCAGCAGTCTGCCTATGTTTACAGCTGAAGAGGCTGCAATGGAGCAAAGGCTGAAAAAAAGGATGTTCTGGAATTTTACCTCTGATAGATGGCAGGGCTTCATCTTTCTGAACGTGGATTTCAAACAATTTCCTGTCGGTGGTGAATACCAAATGGATCCAAAGCCTTCAGAACAGTGCTGATGGCTTCATTAAAACTAATTTGCTTCTGAAATGTCGTTTAATTTGGATTCTGAGAGAAATTTATGTGTACAATGCAGAATTGTTTTTGTGATGAGGATTTAGTGAGGTGTAAAACTATGTCATTTGTTCTATTTGAATGAACATTCACATTTTCCACTTCATTTCGAGGCATGAACAGCAATGAATGCATTTGTCAGGTTTCAAATGAACTCCAAATCAGAAACAGGTGCATCCACACTCCTAAAAAAACACGCTGGCTGTGCTCAGAGTGACCTTTGAACTCTGAACAAACTGACAACTGGGGAGTGTGGTTGTGGATGCGGAGGAGTGAGTTGTCCGGCAAATATTTACCTGAGGTCAAAGTCAGTCGCGGGGGAGCTTTCGGTGAGGAAGGAACAAGTGCGTGTTGACCTGACAGACGCGATGCCAAGCTTCTTATATTCTGGTCATGATAGACGCAGAAAAAAAACAAGACACCAACTGGCCGCACCAATATGACCACTTGCCCATGCTAAAGTGAAATACAAAAGCTGTAACAACGCTGTATTTTTAAAGTTTTTCGCAGTTAATGGGATCAGTACTACGTACTTGAGAGATTAAAATCAGTGAAATAGAGTTACGTGTATATAATAACGCACGTGATAAGAGGTGGTGCTGGGCACGGCTGCAAAGAGGCACAGCGAATCCACATGGCTGTAAACCATCAGAAATCAGAAAACCATTAATCGTCCCACAATGGGGAAATTTGCATGAGATATCATGCTGTCATTGGGTGACGTCAGTACTGGGAACCAATCAAGGTACAGGAGGCATTCGGCATGTTTTTATTCTGAATGTTTTTTTTCCCCCTGAAAAAAAATCTGCGATGCATCAAAACCGCGATAATAGAACCGCGAAGTAGCAAGGGATTATTGTAATACCTAATTTTGATCGAAACAGCTCTTGAACTTGAGCAAAATCGTCCTCATAAGCATAGATGTTTTGAATGCTAAATGCTAAAAAATACTACAGTCATATTTCACAGTTTTTTGTAGATTTTTTTATTATTGACTAAACAAAACACTTTCAACAATTATTAAATGTACACTAATTATTTCTGACATTTACTGATCCACTGATCAGTAAAAGCTGCCTAAAAATTAGAAGGCTTGTGTTGTCAGATAAAAGGCCTAACGTATGGAAACATTTAAAACATTCAAGGACTGGGGTTGCCTACCACTGTTGTATACTTTTAAGCGTACAATTTAACCTCAGTTTACAGACATCTCTTATCTCTGTGCTTTCTAGCATCAGACGTCACACGGCTCTTATCTGTGATGATCCAGTTCAAGTTTGGTTATTCAATTCATGGTAGTGAAAGCTTTGGTCAACACTTTGTGATCTCATTATGTGATCATGGCTGTCAGACACTTTCTGTTGTGCCAGTTTCATCATTAAACAAGGATAACCTCCCATCTCTCGATCAAAGAATCACCCAAGAGTGGTTGGAGTGGAAAAAAAAAAATCAGGGTCGCCTTTTTTTTTTGTGTATCCTGATACCTGTCCTTGGTCCAAAAACTAACACAGAGTGGAGTTCTTTTAATTGGAATGATTAGCTCTGAGCGTAAAAGTGATTTATGTTATGTCAAGGCACACTTCAGACAGAGCTCAGTCAACGGCGTGCCAAAAATAAGAAGTCACACATTCCCTTACCGACTTGAAGGTGCCCTGAAAATCATGCGTCAACTTACATGCACATGAGCACACTGAAGTGAAATGCTCCAAGTGTCTTTCTCCTTTTTTTTTGCTTTCAAGTGCAAGCTATTATTAATAAATTATTTGAAAAAAATCTTCTCCCCCAATTTTCTCCACTGATTTGCTTACTCTGGCTTTGATGATATAACCAAAATATGAGGGAAGAAAAGTGGGTGAGTGCAGAGGAGTTCAGAGGATGCCGTTTTCTCTCGGGAGTTTGCGTTTCCAGTTTCCAGCACTCGTTTGAAACAAGTCTTCTCATAGACCCGACTCCCCCAAAACAGCATATTTGCATACCAGTCATTTATCCTCTCAACCACAGGCACCAATGCTACGATGCAAACCCCTTATACGCCGTTGATATGGAATTTCTGGCCTCTCATCAAACCACGACGATTATGTGAAAGGTATTGCCGTTGACATCTTTGTCAGTCCTCCTGAAACGTGTTGATAAAATAAGCACATAAGGCAAAAAGAAACTGGAAGACGAAATCCAGTCACCCGAGAATTTCTTTGAACTCAGGGATGCGGATACGGTGGATGCGGAACAATTGGATGAGCATTATGTGGGAGAGATGAAAGGCAGTCAGACTTGCCGATGTCATAAATGGGATGAGACCCGTCATGATTCATACGAAGGCTTCATCAGCCTGCTCAGTCAAGCTCCAAGATATATCTCGCAATTCTTTGTACGGTTTAGCACAAAGTAATTAACTTTCTCCATCCGTTATGTGCTTCAGTTCCCTTTCACAACGCGTGTCTCCTCGTCTGATCAGTCTTTCCTTCTTTTCCTCTTTTTGTGTGCAATTAGGTCAGAGCAGGATGTTTGATGAATGAAGAAGGAATAATAAATAGCCTGTAGCCCGCTCCGTCTTCACCTAAAAGCGTTCAGACCTCTGACAAAAGTCAAAAGAAAAGAAAAAAAAAATATTGCACCACATTTGCATTTGTTTGTCTGACCAAAGTATGTCCTGTTTCTGCAATCAGCAGAGCTCAGAAATCAACGGGGCAGTGGATGCCTAATGTCAAGCTACACACAACACCAAAAAACGATCAACATTCAAAGCCAGTTTTTTTTACCTTATTCATATTTGCATTGTAGATTTGACACTCAGTAGTATAAGTGGCAAAGTCAAGGTCAGGGAGCCTTATGTGGCCCACCACAACATTTTTTTGTAGCTTGTGAAAGCTAATCGTCATGTTCACCTGTCTGTGTTCAACATGTCTTGCTTCAATAAATAATATCAATGTGTCATATCTAATGAAGCTCATTTTCAGAGTAATACAGTATAATACCATACATATCGATTTATATAGCGCTTTAACAACAGCTGAAGCTGTAACATGGACAACTATTATATATACAGGAAAAATGAAGCAGTCAGAAAGATAGTAGAAAGCATCAACTTGAATAATAGTAATTTGAGTAACTTGAATAATAGTTGAGCAAACTAATATCCAAGACTTGTGATTGCAGAGCTGGTCGTGGATCAATTTGATGTCAATATTTTGGTGGTATGAAACATTTACATAGGTTCACAATCATAAAGGCACTCGCAGAGACTCATATATTTGTAGTTAGATTTATTGGGATACACACCAGGTAGATTAAATTAGATTAGATGATCTTTTATTTGTCTCACAGAGGAGAAATTTACATTTCACAGAAGCAAACAAAATAAATGAGCTGCCGTAAAGGCACCACCCTCGCGGCACCATCTTGAAGTAAAAAAAAAACACACAAAAATAACAAATAATGTGACACAACAAAAGAGACAGAGACAATCATTCAATTCTACGCACTTTCTTCACTCTCCTTGTTGCATGAAGCGGTTCTAGATGAAATAGGAGAGAATCAAAGTGTCCTTTTCACCAGTGGATCGGGGACGTCATGTGAAATGTGCACGTATCCTACAAGCTAAGTTTTGAAAGCAAACATAAAGCTGTATCATCCATTGATGAAAAGAGATTGTCACACATCTTCTGTCCCACATAAATCCGCTTCAATTCCAAGCCGCGACTGTTGGATAATTTTGATTACCCCAACAGCGACAGTTCCACATATGCATCGCTGCTCTGCACTGACGCAAACTCGTGTAATGGTCAGTTTGAGTTGAACTTTAGCGATGTCGCTTTGTACAGTGTATACAGAGAAACGCACCATTCAAATGCATGTGCACAACTTAACCCCTTATTTCCATTGCGGTGTACCGGCGACATGTACATGATGACCTGCTGTTCCATCATCTCATGTTTCTTAACTCGTAAGGCGCATATGCCTTGTAAGGGGGCGTGTGCAATAAATAGATTAAAGTGTGCAATGGTCCACTAACCATTCCTTCGCCTTCAGCAGCGGGTGAGACGCTTGAGAAAAAAAAAAGCTGCAGCTGTAAGGGCTAACTTCAGTTCAGTCTTAATTTTCGGTTGAGTGAAAAAAAAGGTGTGGGTATGCGCATATATATTTACAATATAGAGCAAACGAAAGCAACAGAACAGAAAAGTGTGACACAAAATGACATAAATGTGCCGATTTAAATATTAATGTGTGTAGCTCCATAAAGGGGTCTTTGAATGGCTTGCCTCTGCCAAATTTGCAGCAGATGTGAAGGAAAGAATATCCACCCAGGTTGAGTGGCCCTTCACTGTGAAGGCAACAGGAGTCCAACTTGGGGGAAAGAGACGGATGGCAGAGAGCGACCCACCAAGTGTGGCACACACACACACACACACACACACACACACACACACACACACACACACACACACACACGCACGCACGCACGCACGCACGCACGCACGCACGCACGCACGCACGCAACACACACACACACACACACACACACACACACACACACACACACACACACACACACACACACACACACACACACAAGGCAAAATCCACTCAGGCCGGACATGGCAGCGTGCTCCTTTATTTAGTTATGTGGTGTGTTTATATTAAGTGACTTTACATACAGGATCACTCTTGCCTTCTACTTGAATCTGAGTAGTCTTCATGCCACTTTTTTTAGCTCAGGATTGACGCCATAGAGAAAGGGGTACTGGTGGTGGTGGGGGTCGTCTGGTTGCTTGTGGGAGACTGGCGCCTCTTTGCCAATTAGCATGCCCTCTCACTGAGAGCGCAGCCAGGTAACACACCATTCCATGGAGTTCGGCAGGCGTTCAAGGTGAGACTTGTCGATGCACAAAACATTCATGTCACCGTATAAAAAAGGCAGGTGTGGTTTGTTATTTTAAAGGACAACCGACGTCTTCGGACAAGTTGTGTCCATAATTTGTAAAATGGCTTCAAATGACTTCTACTGAGCGTATTTTAAAAAGATTCCACCGCATATAGCTATATTGTACATTGTAAGACTCGCGCTGAATATTTAGGAAGTCTTGTTTTGGAGTTGGTGACGAGTCCGTACGTGACGTCACTAAAGGAACGCCCCACACCGAAAAAATACACATTGTAGCAGTCCATCCATCACGTCAATGTATTTTGCTGTATTGTTTGGTCTGAAAACCTTGTGTTGCACCCAAAAGCCGCCAGAAGAGGGTGTCCAAGCTCCATATAAGGAATTTATCAGCCTGTGCAAACGGAGGTAACCACAGGAGGTCGCCATTTTGTGCCTCTTTTCTGGTGATCCGTTTCTCCCCAATGTTGCCTCAAAATGGCATGGAATAAATTCTTTAATCGATTGCAAACATGTATGCTTTCCTCTTCAGAACTATTTGAATCATATTCATAACTGGAGGTGTAACAAGAAAGCATATTCTCCGAATCTGAAGCCATTGTTTTGATTCTCCAGTAATGCAAGACGTCGTGGCGTGATGTCACGAACTGGGGGTGGGACTTTCTGAAAATGCCCAATTCGCAGCTCAATTGTTTGCAGATTTTGGACACTTTAAATCATTTTTATGGGTGTTTTGCATTTGCATAAAAATATCATACTGCGTGTTTTGGGTATTTTAGATGCTATAAAACGTTTTTCTGATGTCAGTTAAGAAACAAAAAAGTGACGTCGGTTGTCCTTTAAAGGTGCTGTTTATATTGTTTCTATGGTCATAATTGAGTATTTTAATAAACGTGTGAAAAAAATTGGCTCACACATTGTAAATCACACAGCCACTTCATGTTGAGTAAATACAGTTACAAGTCAAATTCTACTTTTCTTTTTTCTGTAGTATTCAATTTCTTACCTCATTTATTGAAAAGAAAATCGCCTTTAATTGTCAGCAGAATGCATTTTCTCAGAATTCCGTTTCCATAAGCGACTCCTGGTAATCTTTCTCAATGAGAAAATTTTGCATCACACAGAGAACCGCTGATATATTCCATGTTTTATTTATTTATTTATTTATTTATTTATTTGTTTATGTATTTATTCATTCATATATTTATAATTTATTTATTTTTTTCATTTGTTTATATATCTATCTAGCTATCTATCTGTAACTTTGCTGCTGTGTTACTTCCGGGTAGAGTGATTAGAGTAGAGTGATTCAGTGATTATTATTATCTATCAAACATGCTTTTTACACTGTATTTTTTATACTTGCACTATGTACAGTTCTTTTTATTAAAGTTTTTTGTGCAGTTGTTAATTTTAGGCTCCTGATATTTTCTTTTGTGCTTTCGATTGCAAATTTCTCCATTGTGGGACTATTAAAGGCTTTTTGATTTTGATTCTGATCCATATTTCTTTATGTTCATGTGTAAATTTATTTATATTTGCCCATATTCGAAAATGTAAATCTCTGCCCCATATATTTTTTTAATTGCTGGCAATTACATCGCCTTTGTTAAACTTGCCCACTTAAGTGCTAAAATGCCCGAGCAATGTACTGAGACCTTTTTCCACCTGTGCTTTTATTTTGGAGAGTCCACTTCCTGGGACCTTGTCTCGATTTTTATTTGATTATCAGGTTTGGCCGGAGGGTGCGCCCTCACCTGCAGCTGATTCGGCATCACCTTCTGCGTATAAGAGATCTGTTGATGTGTAAGTATGAGTGGTATCTCGACCATTTTTAGTGCACACGTTTGATATCTTTGTTCATTTGTACAGATTAAATTGTTATATTTGTCTCCCTGCCCAGGTTGTCTCCACGTTTATATATCGCCACAGATCAATTAACCCTTTACTCTACGTAACCCTCCTCACGCCCCCTCCTCTCTTCTCCCTTGCTTTTGGCTCGTCCGCCGCCATTCATTAACTTTGCACCCCACAACATTCAGAAATGTAAAATGATCGATTTTGGTCTTATACAACAATTGATTCGATTAGATTAGCCTTTATTAGTCTTGCACTATAGAAATTTACATTTAACAGCAGAAAAGTGATGAAAGAGGGAAGGAAAAGAAGAAGTAGAAAAACAAAATACTAGAGCTGTTGTCAAGGCGGCCACTCTCGCGACGACATCTTGCAGTCACAACAACAACAACAAAACAAAACAAAACAAAATAACAAATAATATGACAACACAAAGACACAATTTGAATCATAGCTTCGAGGAAGAGGAAAAATCAGAGACGAAACAAACTCCAAACAATAGATTGAAGAGTTTTACAAAATGTCGACACCAGTCTTACAGTTTTTTTGATTGCTATGAGCTTTTGAAATTTTGTGGCAACTATTGTTAACGCCTTCTTGGTTGATTAAGATTACAAACAAATGTTTTGAGATATAAATATATTCTGCACCCTCATTTTATAGTGACTTTTTATGGAATTATTGTCATTTTTTCCTTTTTTTTGTAATTCTGCATATGAATAATATATGTTTATAGCTACATTTATTTATGTGTATGTGGATTGATAAATTTTTGGTGGCTGAGACCTACTGGCTAAATACTCCTAGCCTCATTCCAGAAATATTTGTATTTGGGGATAAAAAGTATTCATAAGTTTAACAAAAAATAATTTTTCATGTGTAGTCCACAAAATTTGCAAATCTAAAAAAAAGTTGCTCTCACAATATGGGGCCCTTGTTTGGATGAGTGATTTAAAGTTTCGAAAAGAAACGTCGCCCAAGATACCATAAAACAAATTCACCATGGCTTAGCAAATGTGCAGAAATGAGTTGAAAATCACACTAGGCTTTATCGCCACATTTACTGTAACCCTGCCAATCACAACTGACAGAAGGTAGGCTTAGCTTTTATTACCTGTGTTGCTCCAAATACAAAGTACATACAGTGTCCTTTTTTTAAGTGTAGCATGATGATGGAATCCATGTGCCAGATCATAAATGTAGCCCGAACGCTTGTACCTAGAGGCAGAACATGAGCTCACCCGGGAGCTACTGCTTTCACTGTGACCACAATACACTATTTTAACACAAGGAAAATGTTATTTTGAAGGGGATACATTTTCTGCTACACATTTAGAACCATGCTGTTGTATAGTGTCGGCTAAACATGTACACTTTATATCCTAGTTTGTCAAATTATTTGACGCAATGGGTACTATTTTGATGCCAGGACTGGTGCAAAGTAAAGTCTAACTGTGCCGATGGCGTTCGTCCCATGCCTGCGCGCTATTTTGACATCATTCAAAAGTACGGTGGGAAAAGCCTTTTTATACTTGACAACTATCACGTCATGGATATGATGCAGAAAGCAAATAAACTCTGCATACTGGTAACCTTAAGGCACTCCTCGTATCTTATCTTTGGAATTCTTTTGGTCTTTTTTTTTTTTTTTAATCTGAGTCAGTTTTCTGTCATAACAACTTTCTTTCCGCAGTCCCTGCTCGGATGGAGCTCACGGAGGAGACAAATCTGGAGGAGGTTGCCTGGCGGGCATCACTTTTCGCTTTTTAATTAAAGCTGCGCACCCAAATAAATGTTACAAAGTCTCACACCCACTCATATTCGTCATGTGAAAAGAGCCCGCCAGGATATGAAATTTGCCTGAGCAAGGATAAATATAAGTGGCAGCTTTCTCTGTAAGGGAATCTACCCCGTAAGGGAATCTACTCCGTAGTCGTTTTGTCAGATTAGCCCGGGTAAGGAAAACATGAGGATCGCGCTCCGTGCGTTTCCCACTCTCTGGGCTGTTCAGCATAAACACCTAAAAGCTCTTGGCTGTCCTCGCATCCGCCTGCTTCAGCTCCATCGCCACTCTCCTCCGGGGAGTTCTAGAGTGGGGTTTGTTTTAAGTAGTGCAACCCCATAAGAGTGTTTGTTTGTGTTGTGTTTTACGCCGGGCAAGTGTTTAATTATGTTGAGTATTGCGTGGTACATGCATGCGTGTTTGCGGCGAGATGAAGGTCGCTAAATCCTTCCCTGTATTGTCCTCTGCCGCACTGTTTTTTACTTTCACTTCAAGAATACATTGGTATAGCATTTTAGGGGGAAAACATACAAATTTTATTAACTCATTTACTGCCATTCACAAATTAATTCAGGAATGAAAATATGACATAGAGCGCCATTCCCTATTGTTTTTTTCTTGTTTGGGTGTAGATAAAGCACCGGCCATGGCCTGTGGCAATGTTTTTTTTCCCAACAAGCGGGCAGCATTTCCCTTTTTTTCCATGTTAACGCTTTTTTTCCTGTTTCAGCTGTTGTCAAAGTGCTTTTAAACCAATATGTATGTATTGCATTGTATTTTGGACAGCTGCCCTCATTTCGAGCTCATATAACTCTGGATGAATATAATTTAGGAATTAACTTTTTTCTGATGAAAGGACAGTGTCTAAAGTGTCTTATGCTTCATTAAGCATTCATGTAGTCCAAAAACTAACTATTCTGTGGCTCCTGGAATTCAAGTGATAATGACAAAAACCCTGGCACAGGAGTAGACACGTTTTTTTGCAAATCGTCTGGCAGTGAATGAGTTAAAAGAATGTTAAAAATGACTTTTGAGAAAACTGTAACATTGCCTGATGGAACGCAACTTTATGGGATTACAGATGGCCTGATGTCCAGTGCCTAGACACGTAATGTTTACACAACACAGAAGAACTGCGAGTCCTGCTTGGGCAGCTACCTCCACATGCGTGGCAGGGTGAGTAATGAAGTCATCTTATGTAATATAAAGCCAATTATGACCTCCCCGAATGTTCACTTCAAGAGCAACATTCCTCGTGATATGGATGGATGGACCCAAAGTGCCAAATCCAATTTGCAATGCGAACCCTGAGCCGTCACTTCTATTGGGTTGGACTTCATCTTAAATACACCACCTGTAAATATTAACTAAGGAGCCACATTTATTCACCCGTGTCTAAATATAGGCCTCCCAAAAATGTGTTATTGACTGCTTTGTAATGAGAAACTTAAACACCACCTCGTCCTGCTTTTCAGGAAACAATTAGAATTTTAAAACAGAAACTCGGCAGCTGGGACTGTCAGTAATGTTCAGCATGCTGTGCTTGGTTTGGAAATATGACATAAGAAGGAATGTGTGCGATAGTAAAGTATCCAGGAGAGGCATGTTGGTTTTGGTTCATTCATGAGGTTGAATGAATGTATTAAAAAGGAGCAGAGAGCTGCGTGGTATTTTTGCATTCTAAAGGACACGAAAAAAAAAAAAACGTCAACGTAACGCAATGTGAGCGACGAAGAAAATGTTGAGCACTATTTGGGCCCGTTTGACCGTGTTTTGAAAACCAGTTGGAACATTACAGCGCTGGGCTCGGTTGGGTTCTGGTTTGGCGCTGCAGGCCAGTCTCGCTAATAGGCTTTGAGCTTCCAACATCCATCTCGAAACACTTAATGAGCCTTTTTGCTGGCTAGTAAACAAGGCCACATGCAAACCTTTTTACACAGCCACAGGAAATGTCTTGTGCCGGAACATCGCAAGGCTGCGTCTGCGTGATGGGGTGCGAACAGGAAGGCTGTTCACTGCGAGTCGGCTCCCACTGCTTGACTAGCAACTTGTCATCCCTGAGGGGAAAGGGCCGCGTGCGGCGCTGCCATTCCAGTTCTTGCTCTGCGTGCCAATTCTTTACCGGCCGCCAAGATCATCACAGACTGCTGCCTGTGCTCCTTTTCCACACAGCCTACGGTTACACAATGTACACAAACCGCAGTTTATTCAGCACCGTGTCGGACTTGGTATGTCAGCTTTGACACGCCACAATAGGAACAATATCTGCCTCCGCACGGAGTATCTCTCGCGCAACAAGCTTTATATTTGACTTACAAGGGGGTTGAGTTTTTGACAAAAGCTCCAGTGTTTCGCTGTGAGTGGCCCCAGCTGGTTCCTTTTACCACACAGACTGGCTAATGTACAGTGATCAGCCTGAGTCAACAGTCCCAGCCGGAAAAAGAACTTAATTGATGATGGGAAATTTATGCGCCTAATGTGTTTGAAATGTCGCAAAGCCTCCCCTTTTGACTGCCCTCTCTCATTTGCTCCACAAAAGATAAATAATACCGGACAACCTCATTGGTTTCTTGCTAAATGTGAAGTAAGTTCATTAACATGTTCGTTTGTACGAACCAAGTTTCCCTCGTGCGTACAATGCGGACCCCCGCATTCTTCCCCAACGCCACCTGCACTGCCGCCTCTCCCTAATTAGCTCTAAAGTTCCTTTGCGAGAATGCTGGAGCTCCTTCACAGAAGACTTTTATGTAGCTCGGACTCTGTGTTTGACTAAAATGTATCCGCCGTTTGAAAGAGATATTCATGTTATTTACCTCCATGGCATGAATACAAATTTCAAAGCCAAATGTTTGAATCACTGGCAAGAGTGACGGTTGGTATTTATATCTGTGAGAGTAGAGTACTGTTGGCACTGCAATCGCTGTTACATGAAAAAAAACAAAGCTTACATTTGTAAAAATGAGACAAATATAATTATTACATTCAGCAATTTGTTGTGCAGTATATGATTTTATTTATTTTGTTAACTCCATCAATGCCATTTACAAATTTATTCGGGAAAATATGACATAGCACCATTCCCAAATTTGTTTGGGTTTTGTTTTTCTTGTTTGGGTGCCGATGAGGCGTTGGCCATGGCCTCTGGCAATGTTTTTTTCTTTCCACAAGGGGGCATGATTTCCCTTTTTTCCACATAGACACTTTGTTCTAGCTTCAGGTGTTGTTAAAGCACTATATAAACCAATATGCATGTATTGCATTGTATTTTAGACACCTGCCCTCATTTCAAGCTCATATAACTCAAGTCACATCTAATTTAGGAATTAACTATTTTTCTGATGAAAGAAGAGAGTCCAAGGTTTCTTACGCTGCATTTAATGTTGATGTATGTAGTCCTAAAAGTCAATATTCTGTGGGTCCTGGAATGTGAGTGACAATGATAAAAACCCAGGCACTGGAGTGAACACATTTTTGCTCATCTCTGGCAGTGAATTTGTTAAAAGTCTTAAACTTGTCACGCATCTGCTTCAGAGAATTTGCAAAAGTGCAACTTTTCCCTGTGAAAAGCTACATATACTGTCAACGTTAACAAGGTGAGAGTTGATGATTAAAGGCAGTCAAGTGAATTAAAGCGACACGGGAGTCAGTGGTGCAGAGCGCCGAGTTGGAGTTTCGTCGATAAACTTGAGGAAGAAAGCCGCACAAAAAGAAACGCAGCCAAGTCGAAAAGTGGGTAAAAAGGCAGACAAGAACCAAAAAAGTTGAAAACTCCCGATCAAAGACTACGCGAGGGAGAATATCAGATCTATGCAGTGTGCAGAATTGTGTCTCCTCTGCCAGAACACAGAGCCCACGGGTGTGCGACAAGAGCCCTTTTTTTTAAAGTTCTGCAGCTACACTATGCCAGCAGACGCATTACATAAACACAACAGCTACTAATCGGCGGGCTTCTGATCCAATTTATTTCCAACTTATCAATTACCGGTACTTAAACTGTTATAGGTGAATTTGAATACAAACCGAGGTCCATTTGTAGTCATCAAATCTAAAAAAACGACACTGGCAATTCATTTGGTGTGACCTCCTCTCGGGCAATATTTTTGTTTGTCAAATAATCAGATGTGTGGGCGACATTTATTTCAACTGATCAATTGAAAATGTGAAACTTGAATACACATAGACAAATGACCAATCCGCATTTACGACACTTGAGATAGAGTGTTCAATCAGCCTGCCAGGCATGTTTTTGGAATGTGGGAGGAAACTGGAGTACCTGAAGAAAAGCCACATAGCCACAAGGAGAGCATGTAAACATCACATTGAAAGGCTGGTAACGAACCTTGCACCGTTGCGCTGTGAGGCAGACGTGCAAAGCAGTCGCTGACTGGGCCTCACTAACTAAGAAACAATCTGAGTGGTTTTTTTAATGAATAAATTCAATCGGAATTGGCCTTCCTTGAAGTAGTTCACACATTTTTAAATTCATTTTAAATCCATGAACTTTATTGAGAATACAGCAAGACAAATGTGGAAACATGCTTTCAGATTTTGAGTTCAGGCATGCCCCTTTTAAAAACCATGTTTGAATCACAGACAATATTGTGATACATTGTGCCTGTGTGGTGATGCGATTGGTTATTTCATCAGTTGATGTCACTGAGGACAAACAAAGTGGTTTAATGCCTGAGCAAGTTTCGAACCCCCACATCCTGTCTACATCTACTCCCCCCATTTCGAGAGTCCCTAAAAGCAGCCGTTGCATGGCATTTGTGTTCTTTGTTGATGCTGTTCTCACATTTTTTCATCCTTTTTAACTCCGGTTCCATCACTTTTTCTCTGGGGAGACACTCTTTGGAACAAGAGATTAGAGCTGGTGCTGCCTAGCAACTGAATAAAAATGGCAATAACAAAAGGAGCGCTTTCACTCTCAAATGTCTGACCTACATAATCCCAAAGCTCTGATCATACAACACAACAACATGATGAAAGGCCCCTGTGATTTAACCTTGGTCCAAACACTCGGCATCGCTGACCCCCTCTTCCCAATGAGCCACCACGCATGCTGCCGGACACTGACGTATGACTTGCGAAATCTGGATGGTGTTTTAGAAAAGACGAAGAGGCAGGGAAGACTTGAGAAATGAGATGAATGCATTTTGGGGAAATGGCAGCAGAGTGGCAAAGGAGATTAACAGTGATCACAGTAATGCTGGGGGCTTCAGAGAGTAGACTCATGCGCGTTTCAGCCACAGGCAAACAGGACAAGGGTGAGGGGAGAGGGATGAACCAGCTTTACTTTTCTGCTTTTTCTGCTTAGTGATCAAAGGAAGAAACTACACCCCCCCCCCAAAACAAAAAAAAAAAAAACCAAAAACAACAAAAAAAAACCTTTAAAGCGCTGTAAACATATTTTATCTCATTTTCCCCCACAACACATTAACTCCTTCAGTGCCAGACATGTACAAAAATGCCTGGGATTTTGTCATTGTCACTCGAATTTGAGGACCCATAGAATATTGAGTTTTAGGACTACATAAACATTCAATGCAGTATAAGAAGCCTTCGACTCTTCTTTCATCAGAAAAAAATAGTTAATTCCTAAATTATATGGGTTTGGAGTTATATGAGCTTGAAATGAGGGTGACTGTCCAAAATACAATGCAATACTTACATATTGGTTTATATAGCACTTTAACAACAGCTGAAAAAAGCGCTAACATGGAAAAAGGGAAATGCTGCCCCTTGTAGAAAGACAAAAACATTGCCAGAGGCCATACCCAGCGCTTTATCGGCACCCAAACAAGAAAAAGCAAAACCCGAACAAATTCGGGAATGACGCTCTAGGTCATATCTTCAATTCTTGAATAAATTTGTGAATGGCGGTGAATGAGTTAATTTGAGTGACTCTCCAAAAACTGAAAGCCAAATAACATTGCCCACTTCACTTGTGCATCTCAATGAATTACATAATCTGAGTTGATTTTAATTTATTTTAGGAGTTAATTTCACGAAGCATGCGTGACACATCATGAACATGTTGCATTCACATTAAAAATCGCTATTGTTTTTGTAATGTGAATGAGTTTCATAAAAAGATGGGATTCAAATGATTCAACAGCTATAATAACAACAACAATCTGAACGTAGCCTCAGCAAAAAGCCTGACTTGGGAAGGAGGTGGTGGGGGGGCAACATTCTCATCAATACCATGTACTGTATAATGTTTTATAATTAAACATTTAAATAAATGTGTGAACTGCTGTAGTGCTTGTCTCAAATATTTTAATCATGCTGGTACTTACAAACAATTGCGCACAAATTCCTTGGGGAGGTTGATGGGGGCGGGGGCAGGACATGTTGGCCTTTGCGGATTTTTGTCTACTGCCGGTGGTCCTGATCCCCATTAACAATGAAAAACGAGGGATTACTGTACATTCAACATAAACCATGACGGATTTTCACAAGGTTTCCTTTTTTTGTCAATGTCAAAACCACCAAGCATTTAAAAAAAGAGCCAAAAATATTCTAACTGATTGCGATTGTGCATGACCCTGTGTAATTTTTGGGTTAACACAACAAACCATTCATTTTGGGACCATTTTAAAGAGCATTCTTTTATTGGACCTCACCAAATTTAGTTTGTAGGTTCCACTTTCTAGTTGTTTCAAGTGTTTGATATCCAGCAAGAAGTGGATTGTGCACTCAACTCTTGCAGTAGTCATCGCGGCTTCTTCAGATCAAGATGAAAGGGTTGAGTCTGGTGTACAAAAACTTCAAATAGCTCAAGCGTAGTTGTGACTGTGAAATCTGTTTGGAGTATGCCCTCCTTCCTTCCATCTTTATTCTTTCAAAATAATGCAAATGTATAACGATAGTGATCCAAACTAGCAAAAGCATTTTAAAAGACTTTATTTTTAGACAGTATATAAAATGAGTCGACTTCAACCGAAAACATGGATTTATTTTCAACACAAACGGATAGAAATGCCACAGTTAATTAGAACGTTTTTTTATCCACAACTTTAAAACCTTTTGTCTGTTTCCACAACATTCAACACTCACTTTCCATCTTTGTTTACTTTTCACTACACCGACGGGACAACCTTTCAAATGAATCAAATGATCTTCTTACTTTACTTTATCCTCATTTCAGAAAATCAATGTCAAGCCAAATTCTTGCCTGTGTGCTTTCACCCCGGATTCACCTCTTGATACATCTGCGTCAGTGTTTGTGGGTGCTGCATGATGGCAGTCATAGTGTGTGAGTCTCTATGCGTGGGGGCGATGGGGTTACATGATGACGTGACTATGTGGAGGTGGGGTGGGGACTGTTATGTCTCGTTCTCGCAGCAGTGGCCGACCAAGTGTCTAATTAGAGTCTTGTTGCGTGGAGTGGCGAGCTGTGTGAATTCGAGTGTTCTCTGACTGGCACATTTTCATGGTCAGCATCTCTTTGGGGGCCTGCAGGTTTTCAATGCACTCATTTACACATCAAAACGAGCCAGGAAAGGGATAGTACTCAAGGAGGGGGAAGGACTGCACGGGGAAGGGAGGGCAGGCCAATGAAGGATGCTTTATTTTCTCACCCCCTACCCCTCTTCTCCCCCTCACACGGGGCAAGGGGATGAAGTCTATGAGGGAGGCACATGGATGCCACAATGATCAACTTGAATCAGACCCATGACCAGATGGGTGGAATTCTCCTGTGCAGACAATAACACGGCGTCAGCAGGTAAAATGCGCTGGGATTTCAAATCTTTTCATAAAAAACAAATGTTCCTAATCCTATGCGAATAGTCTCAGTCTGCATTTCTTCCATATCAATAAATATACTTCCAAGCCCCTTCAAGACAGAACCAAACATTCCCTGACGGACCATAGAGGGGAGAGTGTTTCCTTTTCTGGGAGTAGTTTAACTTTTGGCCCAGACTAATGAGCTGCCCAGAGTGACTGACACTATTGAGCCTCCCGCGTAAGCCAAACTAAATGTTTCACTGAGCTTACTTACTCCTGAAAGTGGACATTACTCGAGTATTGGGAGGGGTCTTCTGCAGTATGAGCCTAGTGATGATTGGATGGCTCCATTGGCAAACAGCAACCACAGGTGTGTGTTTGTGTGTGTGTGTGTGTGTGTGTGTGTGTGCGTGTGTGTGTGTGTGTGTGTGTGTGTGTTTGTGTGCATGTGTGTGAGTTCTGAAGGTGTTCCCGGCAGACAAGTCCCCGTGACGCCAAAGTAACCACAACTCAAACAAACTGTTTTTGGATTGAATCTTCTAAATACTGCGTGCGATTCCTCTTCTTTTTGGTAAAATAATAAACTAAATGTAGTTGTTAACGAGCCGGAACTACAGTATGTGCTGATAGGGAAGATGTTTGTGGAAAAAGAAACAATAACATCCTGCTTTTTTATGTTGTTAAGGAAAATAAAGAAAAGTTAGCAGCTCACTAGGTGGTGCTGGTTCTGTTTCATGGTCGTTGTGGAGGCCTGTCAGAGACTGCACCGGTTAAACGTGGCCCCCCATGCCATTCTTTGCTTATATCTGAAAAGATGTAATTTGGGCCCAATAATGTGAATTCTTATTTTCAATATTTTGCCTGAAATGAAAACAAAACAAAATAAAAATACTGATCATTGACCGTGTGTTACGTGCTGATTTTTCCCCCTACTGCTATAAAAATCCCCTAAATGCCATTTGTGATTACTTTGCCTAAATTTAGTTAGGCTCATAAAACTAAAAGAACTCGCTCTGGTTTCAGACAGAAACAAACAAAAAAAGAAGGTTCAGTCCCAAAACAGTTTCTTTTCTTTCTTTTGAACATGTGTTTGCTGTTTCCAGTCAAACCCTATAATGGTCCCAACATATTCAACATCATATTTGTTATTTTCACTTTTAGGACTACCAGTTTTAAAGAAAACCAATGAGATGACAAGAAAAAAGTAAAATAAAATGAAAAGCGGAGAAAAACAGAAAAAAACGTTATGTAAGGTAAGATCATGTCCCAAGGAGTTGAAAAAAATCTTATTTAGATACTTGGCCGGGAAAAAAACCCACAAGAAACTGAATACAAACCCATGAAGCGGCTGCAGTCTTATCTGAAGTGCAGGGTGCAGGTGGAACAAGCTGCTTTGTGTCTCACACAGCGTGTGCTTGGCCTCTCCGGGTCATGTCAGTGGAGTGTAATCTTGGGATGAAGCACGTACCCCCGTTCAGGCATCCATGAAGTGGAACATGCGGCTTAAACACCACCAGCCGAGTCTCTGGCTGCGAACTCCCTCCAAGCTAAACGCTGCTTTTTAATAGTTAAATGTGATCTACACAGTATCAGAGTCCAAACCGTGGACCACGATCTGCACTGGCCCGGATGATATCCTCCCCCACCTCCGCTTCCATCCTATCTTGTTCTAGAGAAAGTAATTGAAGCTAACTCATGTATGGCACATATCCACAAAAGACTGTGCCAAGTTGACACATTTGTGATTGATAACTAAGAGCCCAGGATTCATTAACACATTAACTCAAATGCACAGAGAACAATCTCTCATACAAGAACGATACTTTGACTTTGGCGGAATGCAAATGCTCCACTCCTGCTTCCAACGAGACTCAGTTCTTAGAATGGCGCTGCACATAAAACAAATACCCAGGCTTTTATGTTTTTCCGTGCTATCATGCTAAACAATCGCTCCCAACTGCGGTCAAACGCCGTTAATCTCCACCGTTGTGTTTTACGATGTCTTGCAGTGTGTGACTGACTGCAATTCACAGATCTCCTGAAATTATTGAAGCCCCGTGATGTAAAAGTGAATGACTTTTCTCCATTTTTACGTGCATAATAAAATAGGCTTCATTACTGAAGTGTAATTTGTACGACCCAAAGTGGGCTATTTATGTTAAGAAATGAACGTTCTGTTTGGCTTTTCTTCAATTAGGCCACTGATTATTTCAGTCTGTGCATAAAAGTGGCATTGTTTGCTTTTGCCTTCCAGTTCACGTGGAAATGCGCTCGCTGCTCGGTAGCTTCAACACAATCACCCTGAACGATTGACCACAAACCTCATATAAATGTTAATCTCACATCTGCTTGTTGAAACCACGCAAAGATGAGGACTTGTGCCAAAAATTGTGCCAGGCAATGAAAGTGCAATGCGCCAGTGGTGTCCTGCATGCCTGATGTGCTTTCGCAGCCTCCAAAAAGAGCAGCAAAGAGCAAAAAAGCCATCATGAAGCCAGCTATTAATTAAACATATTCCCGTGTGCACTGTTGCTGCATTTTAAAGACGCGTGATGCAAACATTCGTTCTCGCCGCAGTTTGTCCCTCTTTTCATCAGCGAGTCTCTTTGAGGATTATCTTCGGAGACGCCTCTGGGACGCATTTGGATAGGAGACCCGCTGCAGAAACACTCCCGGAGAGAGAAATCTGCAAAACACGACATGAGCACTCACTTGTCACATATTAATTGTCTCATTTAAATGCTTTAAAAACTAGAATATTTATCACAGCAGGCGGTTGGAATTGTTTCATAAATGACAACAAGCCAGGCGCTCGGAATTGAACTGAAATTCTACAAATTTATTATTATCCAAAAATAAAAAGTGGAGAACCGGTGTGCTTACAAAAGGCACTTTCATCTCTTCTGAATAGATACATCTAAACACAACATCTGGTGGGGAGCGGGAAGATGAACTTAAATTAAATATATTTACAATAAATAAACATTTATATACATCTAATTGTGCTGCTTTGTCAAACAAAATTCCCACAGTTGCTTCCAATCGGTCCACTGCACGAAACAATGTGGCTAATAATACCAAACGTGTCTCATTTTGCGCTGAATCTTGTTGGCCGACCATCTTGACCGGACCCGAATTGCCTTTTAGCAGCTTCTTATGTGTCACGTGTACGTTTGTCAAACATGAGTCGGACAGTCTGCGTGCAGGTCCGCCTTAGCCATATGCAGGACCACGGCGGGGGATTTGTAATGGCAGTGGGTGCTGCTGCAGCTGACCCCGCCGCAGGGCTTCCTGCCGTTAGTCCTGTCCGTCAGCTTCCTGCTGCACAGTCCCTGCCACGTCTGCAAAGTCTTGGAGCTCCACACCCACACGCCGCTGGTGATGCCCACCACCAGAGACATGAAGATCTTCAGCATGAAGATGGCCACGGTGGGCACAGAAGCCTCCAGGGTGCAGTCGCCGCCGTGGCCGTTGTAGGAGCCGCACGTGGCCTGCAGGCCTCTTAGCTTCCAGTAGTCCATGTTGAGCCTCTCGTAGAAGTAGCAAACGATGACACAGGTGGCGGGGACGGTGTAGAGGATGGAGTAGATGCCGATTTTCACCATGAGCTTCTCCAACTTCTCTGTGTTGGTGCCCTCGGTTTTCATCACCTTGCGGATGTGGAAGAGGGCCACAAAGCCAGTGAGGATGAAGGACGTACCGATGACCAGGTAGCAAGAGAGGGGGATGAGGACGAATCCGGTGAGCGCTCCCGAGTCCATGCTGCCGACGTAGCACAGGCCCGTCAGCTCATCTCCGGCCACCTTCCTCATGGTGAGGATGACGATGGTCTTTAGCGCCGGGACGCCCCACGCCGCCATGTGAAAATAGTTGCTGTGCGCCTCGATGGCCTCATGGCCCCACTTCTTCCCCGCCGCCAGAAACCAGGTGAGCGTGAGGATGACCCACCAGATGGAGGAGGCCATGCCAAAGTAATAGAGGATGAGGAAGACGATGGTGCAGCCCGTAGACTCCAGCCCTTCCTGGATGATGTACAGCTCGCCGTGCTCCCGGTCGCAGGCGATGTTCTCGGCGCCTGCCACCGAGCGGATGATGAACGCCACCGAGTAGACATTGTAGCACATGGAAAGGAAGATGATGGGCCTTTCTGGGTACTGGAAGCGGTGCGGCTCAAGGAGGAAGGTCAGCACGGTGAAAGCGGTGGACACGAAGCAAAGGATGGACCACACCGTCATCCAAATGAAGGCAAAGTCTTTATCTCGCCTGGACCAAAACACGTCCGTAGCGGGCGAGCAGCGGGGTGCACACGACTGGCTCTTCTCAACGAACTGGAACTTATCTGGATTCTCACAGGAGCCTCCTCCGCCCGAGGAGCGGCCGTTGCTGGCGCCCCCAGGCCTGGGCCGAGGGGGTACGGGGAGCATGCCCTCACCTTTCTTGCCTTCGGTTCTGGTCTCGTTCTCTGGGGCTTCCATGCACAAGGCGTTGGGGTCGTTTCTGGTGGGCAGCTTGGAGCAGTCGAGCGAGTCGGGCCAGGTGTAGCTGAACTTCTTCATGATGGGGGCGCACCGCTCCCTCGCCTGCTCACACATGGGTCTGCAGGCAGGGATGGAGGTGGACACCTTGTCCGTGCACATCGGTGCGTAGAGCGAGCACAGGAAGAAGCGGAGGTGGACGTCACAGCCGTAAGCCACCAGAGGGGCAAACTCGTTCAGCTTGATGGCAGCTTCCTTCTGATCATCGTGGTCCATGAAGTTGGGCATGCGGGTCAGGTTGTATCCGATGCCTTGGCACATGGGGATGGTGATGGGCTCGCACTTGGCCGGTCTTCCTCGCTCAAGCTCGTACGAGCCGATCTCGAAGGTGGAGCCGGAAATCACCAGCAGGCACCACAGGAGAATCACCACCTTCAGCGGATAACCGTCCATACTCATCGTGGAGGTGCAAAAAAAATCAAGCTCGTTTTTTAATATACATGAAGATACTTAATGGGGCTGGAAGAGTAGTCGAGGCTCCCGCTCCGATCCCCTCCACTATTCCCCCATGCCGACAGCTGGTGTCAGTCCGCTCAAACGAGACTTCAAATGCCAGTCTTTAAAATGTACCCCCGGTTATAAGTCCGTAATTTAAAAAAAAAAGAAGTAAAATGATTATTAAAAAGGACGTGGGGGTCACGGGGGGGTCCTTCACATGACCGCCAGCTCTGCAGACGCGAGGGGAGACGAAGGACAAGCTGTGCTCGCTTCGGTGGCTGCCGCTTCCAGGCTCCGGCACACTGAGACTGAAGAGCGGCGGCGTCGGGCTCGTGGTTGTCGGCGAGGGAGGAGAGGAGGGGAGAGAGAGTCGAGTAGGGGAAGGGGCGTGAGTCGCTGCGTGCGTCTCACGTTTCAGTCGAGGCACCCCACGCGGGGAAGACTGCGCAGATGGCGGAGGACGCTCAAATAGTTGTGGTGTGACAATACTGTACACGCGCTAAATTAATCATCGAGGTGCCTGTTTACTGTTATGCATTGCTCGGTAGATATTTTTAAATATAGATCGGTTGAAGTTGTGGTTATTATCTATCTATCTATCTATCTATCTATCTATCTATCTATCTATCTATCTATCTATCTATCTATCTATCTATCTATCTATCTATCTATCTATCTATCTATCTATCTATCTATCTATCTATCTATCTATCTATCTATCTATCTATCTATCTATCCATCTTTGTAGTTAAATGGAAGTGATTAACGCAAAGACTATAGAGTATAAACTACTTCTTGAAATCTTGAAATCATGATATGAGACTATGACTAAGACGATCACAGCGATTTACTCTTCTGACATGAAAACTGGTCAAGTATTCCAGATAACTTAAAAGTGCGCTTTTCATCAGATATTGCATCAGTTTGAGGCGAGGGAAAAAGAAAACTCCGACAACTCTGATGTAGTCAAATCTGAAGTGTGTTCTCAATTTTGAGATGATATCTTTTTTTGTATGTGCTGGCGGCGAGACACTTTGAAAATCAATTGAAACAGCTTTTGGTTGAACTTCCACCACAGCTTTTAAGCGTGCCTGTCATAGATAAGAAGACATCTGAAAGGCTCAAGAGCACGCTTAAAAGGGCTCACATTATTATCGGGGCAGAATCATATGGCATGCTGGGCAGCATGTATCATGATTAATTAACATCGTCGACATGAACATTTTCAGACTTTTTATTCATTGTATTGCTATTTAACACTTGAAGCTTGTTGCACGGTACTCTGAGTATTCCGGTTGCCTCACCACATTCCAAAAACATGCACAGTAGACTGTTCATGGTACACTCTAATTAAACCCGAGGTGTGAATTTGAGCACTGTTATGCGGATGTGCGAACTTGTGAACGTATAGACTCGCAATGTGTCTCTTTTTCAATGTTTCTCTTTTTTTCATCGATGTAAACAACAACAAAGTCCACTTCAAATCCACACGACCCTGCTTAGGAATATAGGAACATTGCAAAAGAAATGATTTAATGTATGGATATGCCGGAAAATTGTTGCGAGTCCACAAAATTCCAACAGTCCTGTCATCAATTTGCCATCCAACGGAGTGAACCACTACAAATTCTACTTTCTGGTTCCCTTTGTTTCCAAACTTGCATGTCTCATGCCAAACTAAGCTAACCGTTGTAAGGCCATTTAACCACAGAAATGAGATTTTGTGCATTCGTGCATATTTCCGAAAACAGAAATAATCTTTGATGACGTAGTGAGCCTCGGAAGAATAACCAAGTTATTCTCCGTGATCAAAAAATAAATAAATCACTAACTGCGCTGCTGATTAGTTAGAGAGAGACACGAGGTCTGACCGCACCACTTTCAGAACATGGAGGTCCATTGTGATCTTCTTCCATATAATCGTATTATTTCTCATTGACTTTAACAATAAATGGCCAAAATGAAACAGATAGCTAAATATTTCACATTCAGCTTTTTTTCTGGCATGATTTTGTCTCTGCGAGGTCAGGTGTATTTATTTAACTATCCAGAGGAGGTAATCGTAACATACGGTTGTTGAATTTGTACATCTAAGTTTTCTCTCGCTTCAAATTACGGCCGCATGTAAAGTCTTTGTATGCTTTGTAAATAACCGCCTTCCACAATGAAGAGGCGTCTTTAATTTCACACATTCAACAGATGAGCTGATGGAGTGCCGGCCGTGTAATTACTACCTCTTACTTATTGCTTATCGTGTATCAGGTACAAAGCTATAAACATCTCATAGAAAACAATGCCCGAGAATCCGATCTCAGAGACACCGACTGTCTCACATTGTTTTGGATGTAATGAGAGACACTTCACACTCGAGGCGGTTCATCACAACCAGCGTAGCGCCCGGAGTTAACCACTGAGGCTCGGATCACACATTTCGGTCCTTGCTCATGTTGTGTTGTGCTAATCTGTAAATAATGCGGTGCCAGGGGAGCGTGTAAATCAGCAGCTGTTTATTCGAATAATGACTGGGCCGACAGACTTCAGTAAAGTCATTCAACGCGGTTTGAATCTGCAATCAGCAGCAAAGGAAGAACCCTGTTTCACTTTCACTCTTATCTCATTTTGTTGCACTGTTGAGTGAATGGGCGCAATTCATTCCCTTTGTCTGTCTGTGTTCGCCATCCCCCCCAAAAAATAACACAATGAAATGCTTGTGTTGGGTCATTTAAACATGACAAAGCTAGTGAAATAATGTCCATATTGATACTTGTCTCAAATTGAGGGATAGTAGAGCTTGTCAAACTGAAAAAGAAGAGTTATCATGATGTCTTGAACATCTGGAAATTAAATAAATCCAAATGACACTTTTAATATATGTCAATAAATGTTAATGTTAATGTTGTGCTGTGCCAGAGCTTGCTTTGTGTGTGCATCTGAATGTGATTTTTAAACTTGCAAGCCAACAAAATATAGAATCACTCTACTTTGGCTTTACAGCTTGCAAGTTGCTCCTCCATAAGCCAAGCAAGACAGCTGTGCAATCTCGAGTCCATATCTGAGAAGGCGCCTCAAAAAAAGGCCAGCCCTCTGTATCTCACACTGGTTACTAAATCAATCACATATCATGCCTAGGAATAGCAGGCCAATAAGATCAATTAACACTGAAATCGGCGCCCTTCTACAGCTGTACAACGCATCCAGGCAATGGCCCCGTAATATGTGGGCGACATGAGACGACACAGCCGCATGCAACCCCTATCAATCTATAGCTGCATAACTTCACCCTGCACTCACGCTCACAAACAGCTTAGTGCCTATTTTTACATCACATCCTGGCAACGCACATGAGAAAACAAGCCCCCCCTGCGCTATCAGCGTATCCACTGTTGTCTGGCCCTCACTGTCTGATGTCGGAGAGGGCAGGAACATAAGATAGCTGCTTCGGATAACTGAAAGATGGCTGCTTTTGATAGTCGGAGGTACCAAAACAACTTGATTATGCATTTGGTAGCAGGCACCAGTTGTTCATTTTCCAGAGGTTATGTTACCCTCTGCTATTCCGGTGTGTGTAGATTTGCTTGCCTGTGTGGTGTTATCAAATCATTATCCACGTAAGATAGGGATAATGGACTCAAATGACTGTTTCCACTCTGCGTTGAATGGTGAGTACTGCCATCCCCAAAAAATAAATAAATAAAGATTTCTGTTTTTAATGGAATTACGACTGTGCAACTCACAAGATGCACTGCTCGTGTTAATTCAACACTAATAAGAGTGTACATTTTAACCCCAGCAAAGTGTCCACGCACATCCACACTACCTGGTGTTAAAGTAACGTTTACAAAAGTGTTACTGTTTTAAAGCATTGCCTCAACAAGTTGGCACCGCCAATTTTAGCCCCCTTGGTTCAAGGAGGCCCTCCCACCCCACTAACATAGGGTCATATTACAACAAGACATCTGTGAAGGCCCCCCGGCTCCCCTCCTCTCGTTGGCTCCCTGTCTTGTTAGCAGTTACTTTGTGCTTTCTAATTATTTGGGGCCTTTTTACACACTCAAAATGTTAGCAATTGCTCTCATTTTAACTCATTCACTGCCAGATGATGTGCAAAAATGTGTCCACTCCAGTGCCAGGGTTTTGTCATTTTCACTCAAATTGCAGGACCCACAGAATATTGAGTTTTAGGACCACATAAACATTCAATGCAGCGTAAGAAACCTTAGCCTCTCTTCTTTCATCAGAAAAAAAACGTTAATATGGATTTTATTTGGCTTTAGAGTTATCTGCAATTGAAATGGGGCAAAAGGCTGCCCGCTCGTGGGAAGGAAAAACATTGCCGGAGGTCTGACCGCAGCTTGATTCGCACCCTCCCACAACAAAAAACAAAACGCGAACAAATCGGGGAATGGTGCTCCACATCATGTTTTTCAATTACTGCATAAATTCAGGAATGGCAGTGAATGAATTAATGGAGTGCCGTTTTTCACCTTAGAAAATAACATCAAATCAGCATGATTCAATGATGACCTCTTGGGGTGCGTCAATAAAAACTGAACATTCATGTTTTTGTTAAGGCAGAAAATTGTATATGACTGTCATATTGGATATCATTATAGGAAGTCATGGTCAGTTCGTATTTCCCAAATTGATGAAAACATTCTGCATCAGAATTGAAAACCAACCACCTGCCAATCAAGACGTACCTAAAGCAAGTTAATGCAGCAGCAATATGACCCAAAGCGCATTCTGCAAAACGAAATGGATTTGACAGAACAAAATTTGCCTTGTTGCCATCAACTGAGATGCTGCGGCATACTTCCAAAACGTGCTTAAATTGTACCATACTGCAAAAACTGAACACCATGTTTCATAAAGGCAAGGTATTGATTTCAAACGATTACAAAGGAACCTGTGTTTCTGAGTTTAATCGGAGTTGTTACAAATGTTTTATTTTTCTTCTTGAAAAAAATGAACAGGAGGTGTTTTAAGCTGTTTATTTTACGAGATATCAAGCTAAACACATGAAAGGTTGAATGTGTTCACCATACTATAAACCTGCTAAGGTTTCTTCAGATTCCAATCTGTAGAACACAAAGCAATGAGACCTGTCTCCTGCTGTCACAGTTGACACTGTTGAGTGTTGTTGATCAATTTCAGATCCTCGCCCGGGAAATTGCCTACCTCCTTTTCTTGATTCCTGTGATAACTCTTGTATTTTTAACACTCTCGGTCGGCCTCCAGCACGGCACCAGGAAATTATAGCCTGCAGGCGTGTACAAACCAGTGAGAAAACAGAGGCTTTGGGCACATGCACACACACACACACACAAAATCATACTTAGACTATGAGCCAAAAATGACAGTGTTTGCCTCTTGTTGAGCTTCAAATCAATTTGTTGCTCCCCTCTCACTTTGCTCCGGTGTTTCATCGAATGATTCTACTTTAATCCCACTAATCTGCATATCCAGTTTCTCGCGGACTGTTGGGAAATGGAACATGTGCTTGCCAAGCAGTCATTCTTCCTCTCTTTTTTTTCTTTTAATACATTGACTCATTTCGCAACACAGCCATGTGTGAAGATCTTTCCAGGAGGAGTGAGAAAGTCTATCACCGTCATCATAATGATGCACGAATATCTCCAACTATTTGCCACATTCCTGATTACAGACTGGCAATCCAATTTCATCATAAAGCCTCCCATCCCCCTTTCCGCTTCCTCCAATCCATTTGTCATGTTTTCATGTGTTTTACCATTTCGATGATATAATGTCAGCTGAAGAGAAGCGGAGATATGGAACATGTGAGTGAATGGCGCAGAGAGTGACACATGTTACGCAGGGTTGAGTGAAGGAGAACACATGTTGTCCTTCGAGAGATCTTACAAAGAAGTGCATGTGAAGCAAAGCTGCCAAGGTCCATGCGCACAACGAGAGGAGATATTTTCAGGGTGAGAGTAGTTAGAGGACAAGTGGAAGAATATCATCTATCTTTGACCCTCCATTGCCCTCTAACGAACATTCCCCGCCCCGATCTGCCCACCCTGTAAGCACCCACACTGTAAGTCCGATAAATCCTATTTATAAGCTGTGGATGGATGAGCAAATCAGGTGGAGAGTCCCAATTGGAAGGGTGGGGTCATGTGTTAATGTGTGTTTACGTCTATCTTTGTGGAGACCCTTTCAATTTGTCAGTCCCACCCAAAAACAAACAAACGAACGGACGGACGACTGAACAAACAAACAAACAAACAAACAAACAAACAAACAAACAAACAAACAAACAAACAAACAAACAAACAAACAAACAAACGCCATTGTGAAGTTGTCTCATATCTCGTTTGGAACAAATGGCCAGTGCGGATAACAAAGCAACAGATGTCGCCATCACCGCCGATGCTCATTTTTTCTACTCAATTGAAACTGATCAAGTTAATGTCATTTTGTAGTTTAAAACATTCTCATCACGTGCAACCAAACATTAGCACTTTATTTTCATTCTGCAGTGAAAACGACCAAGCTACTCTATGGCTGCTCTCTCATGGCGAGATGGGCTGTGGTGATGTTTTGTATTTGTGCATGTGCCTCCAAGAATGTCCCCCCAAGAATGACTAAACCTTTGTGTAAATGTTTTTTTCTACCATATACTTACCTTGCTAACGACACCCTTCAACTGTCTGTGCTATATCATATATTGGAAGCATTGTGATGGACGAACATAAAGGATGCGACCCCTAAAACAGAATGGGCGCTTGATTGGGTTGAACATTAGCACTTTGTATGTAACTACAGTTTACAAAAAGAATCTCAGTTGCTCATTTCCTCATTTTCCCAGAAATCAGCCATTGAGGGGCTGATGATATTTTCATAGGTTGAACTGGGCATAAGTTGATGTTGACGTACATTTTGATGACAGTGAGGTTAAAATATTAGATAAAGAAAACAGATGGTTTGAAAAGGGATACAAGAAGCAATCTTTGTAAAACAGCAAAACCCGTCACTAAATCGCCATGGTGGTTTGAGGTTTAATTAAGTTCGTCCTTACAACAGACTTCTTAGGTCGTTACCGCATAGTTTTAGTCATCCTGATGAGGTGATACCAGAGCTAATGGGGCAATCGGAGCCAGGCATAGAACATTAGAGGTAATCTGACAGAACAAAAGAAATAATCAGATTAGTTTCAGAGAGTAGTCCATTACTCCTCCAACCTTAGAACTTTGATCTATCAGAACAGAGGTCTGGCACCGCCACCTCTGTCCATTAGGGATATATAAAGCCAGAGTTACCAGCACAACTTTATTTCGCAGAAGAAGCTCTTCGGATGAGGAGCGAAAAGTCCGTCACCTTCAAAGTACAGATGACGGCTGAAGAAATCTTTTAATCGATGGATCACTCCTGTACGACTGGGAGCCTACACAGACATACATTTTGATGCGGAATCATGGCCATATTTGTAAATTATTACTAATGTACAGAAAGTATCATATTTTTGTTGATAAAATCCCTAAAGACTTGCCCTTCCAGAAAGATAGAGATGTTTTCATGCCTTTTGTGTCCAAAGTGTCAGATGCATCGGGGGGTGCGGTACATAATAGTACATAATAATACCCAATGATCTCAATCGTGGTCCCAAGAAAGGTAGACTACATTTGCCCAGGCATGAAAATGAAGAGCCCATTTTTATGCCGAACATAAGGGCATCTGCCCCTAAAAGTAAGGCCTGAGGTGTAAAATGACAACAAAAGTTAAATGCGCAAAGGTCCCCTGTTGCTTGCAGTAAAAAAGCAGTAGGAAAGGTGTTACTCTAAACCTCTGGCAACACTAGACAGTTGATCGGTTCATCTATCATTTGACAAGATTCTCATTCTTTCCAGGCACACATTTTCATGCTTTTCTCTCTTTATTATTGTAAGTGAACAAGGCAGCCCATTGTAATTTATCCTGTGTCTCGTTTCTGAATAAAAAAGACTATAAACAAAGCAGAAAGAGCTTGAAGGTCATTGTGGTTTGAAACCTTCAAAACCTCAGGCCTGAATGTGCAACCAAGGCCAACGGGTCATGATGAGGCCTGTTTCAGTCCTGGCTTCTTTTTGACACTGCAAAAACACAGATCCACCAGGGAACTAATTCACAAATGCCTGCATTCCTACACATTGTTCCTCTTTCAGTAATTTACTCACTTACACTTGCAGAATCTTTTTGCTGTTGTGCCTAAAAATGCTACTCTGATACATATAGAATGCATTTTTAATAATAATAATAATCCATTTAATTTCCAAGCGCCTTTCAAAACTCTCAGGGTCACTTTACATTCACAGGATATGTTTTTTCTGTGGGTGAGCAGAGGCAGCCACACGCGCCAGCGTTCACTCAACCCGGAAGTAACTCAAATAGATAGAAAGCTAGCTAGCTAGCTAAGAGATATGTCGTTTCTTCAGGTGAGGCAAAGTCATAATGCATGTTAAATGCATTAAAATGCATGTTAATGCATGTTAAAAAGAAATGTTCAGATGGCCCATTATGTTCTTCAAATACATAGTTTCAGACAAGTAATCTATTGCTCAGACAATTTTCCAATGGCTGGGAAGATGATAGCTCAATAGCTAGCTAGCTAGCTAGATAGCTAGCCAGATGGATGGATAGATGGATAGTGTTGAAAATGTTGCCATAAAAGTGCAACATCTCAATATAGAGGTGGATTTTTCAGCTCTTATGTGTCTTTCGATGGCAAAAAAATGTATTACTACCAATCAAGACACACACATAAAGTTAAATCAGAATCAGAATCAGAATCAGAATCATCTTTATTGCCAAGTATGTAGGACACACAAGGAATTTGTTTCCGGTAGAACACGCTGCACTAGTATCGTTGTCAAAAAAACTGCTAAGTGGCACTATACAGTTCCATTTTGGCTACTGTTGAAAGAGTTCAAAGAGTTAATGGCTTGGGGGAAGAAGCTGTTTAAATGTCTGCTGGATTTGGTGCGCATGGATCGGTAGGATTAATAAGCCAGCCTTTAACTTTTGTTCACCTTGTGGTGCTCCTTTGATTAAATAAATAATTTGCTCTTTGCTCATCCATTGTCATCAAATGGTGAGTAGCGTTTTTGCTTTTTTGAATGTTGCTGTGCCGATGACAATTTTGTGTTTGGGAGCCTTTTACCGAGCGAGCTGCTTGTTCTGTAGCCACAAAGGGACATAAGTCTTCGTGTGCCGGTGCCAAGCCCGGATAAATACAGAGGGTTGTGTCAGGAAGGGCATCCGACGTAAAAGCTTGGCCAAAACAAACATGCGGATCAAACTTCTAAAGATGGAGGACACTGAATTGCTGGGGACCCTTTGAAGGGAAAAGCCGAAAGAAAAAGAAGAAGCTCATCATTGTTGTTGTTCTGCTTTAGGTTTCAGAATTCTGTAATACTAAGTACAGTATTAAATTGATGAAAAGCATATTCATAGTTTATAGAAAGTACAATATTCAATTTGCCTGTGTTTGCCTAATGACAAGTATGTTCCTGATTTGAGGTCACGCTTGTAGCCCATAGTTGTGTGGGACTTTAGAATTTCCCTCAACTCCAAATCAACGTTTCAGACCTCAGTGGTTTTCAAATTGAGCCATTTGAATATCTTTGCAGGCGTCCCGGTAGTCGCATGGTTAGCACACCGGCTTCACAGTGCAGAGGTCGCCGGTTTGTGTCCCGGTCCGGCCTCCCTGTGTGGAGTTTGCATGTTCTCCCAGGCCCGCGTGGGTTCTCTCCGGGTCCTCCGGTTTCCTCCCACACTCCAAAGACATGCATGGCAGGCAGATTAACCACTCCAAATTGTCCCTAGGTGTGAGTGTGAGAGTGACTGTTGTACGTCTTTGTGTGCCCTGCGATTGGCTGGCAACCAATTCAGGGTGTCCCCCGCCTCGTGCCCGAAGACAGCAACCCCCGCGACCCTAATGAGGACTAAGCGGTACGGAAAATGGATGGAATGGATGGAATATTATTGCTGTTTTTCTGGTTGTGTTTTGAATGAAACTTAAGGCTCACAGTCAACTTGATGCTATAAGACTTCTTTGTCTTGGTCTTGGCTGTACCCAGAAGTCTGTGTTTTCCTAAAAAAAAAATACAAAAATCATTAAAAAGCCCAGATTCATGAGTGAGTGTCGCTCAAAGCCTCTTTCTTTTTCTCTCTCTTTCACCTCTCGTCCCGCCAGCCTCACCGTCTCCAACCTTTTCCTGCCCGGGCCAGCAGCAATGGGGGCTTTCTCTTGTTTCCTGGTGCTGGTAGTGCTGGATAAACACACAAGCTGCCTCTCATATAAAGGCTCAATTCTTCTCCATCATGTTTAAATATGGATACAAAGAGAAACTTGTATGATAATTTCTGGCATGTGGTAGCAGGGGCTGCTGCTTTTGAGGGGGGTGGAGTGTGTGTGTGTATAAGGGGTTGGGGTCACTGGACAGACAGACACGAGCCTTGTTCTGATTCTTTTTGGAGATTTCAAGGTTTTCTTTTAGCGTGGACCAATTTCATTTGACAAAGTCACTGCCCGAAAATGTGAGATGTGACAAATGATTGGCTGCCCTAAGTTGCATGTTGGCAGTTGAAGCAATGGCAGCACAAAGCGCCGCTGTCGTGGAACTTAGTGGCACACAGAGCAGCCGGGGATTGAACCAAAATACTTACTTAACGGAGATGGCTTCTCTGATACCTTTCACCTTTGATTTGAAGAGGTGCTTGTGCAAAAGGAGACTGAATCTGGCTCCTGACTTGGAACATGCCAGAGGTGTCACAGATAGTTGGGATGATACGGATGGCCTGCTGATATGTCGAAGATCACTTTACTGTCCTGCTGCCATCAGCCAAGTGCACGCAGGATATGATGTCACGTTCCTTGGAGGCTTCAAAGGCCTTAATGGGCTCCAGCAACAAAGTGTTTAAAAATACGTATATTGCAGTTTCAGATATATTCATATGTTCTAGGGGTGAGTAGTATTCATGATAATGTATTGATTAAGCAGCCAGGTAGTCAAGTGACTTCTACCACATAAAAATCATTGAAGTGTTTCATTTGTGAATGATTGCTATATATCTGTCCTTTGCCCGATATCAGCTGAAAAATGTTCCTGCTCAGTCGTAACCTTAAAGGCAAGTGATGGGATGGATGAATAGAAGAACTTTTGAACTTGAAGAAAGGTTTGCGTCAAATTTCACAATCCTGAACTGCAGGGAATCTTCTTCTGGACCTGTAAAGGTTTTTGTATTATTTATTGGCCTCAACAGGAGACACGGAATTACTTTCAGCAAAGAGCATGCGTGAATCTGTATTTTGACAACAGCAGATAGTAAATCAAGAGAAAAAAATTAATGCTTTCTTTTTTATTTGCCAGACTACAGGTGTGAATGTGAATCTGGTGCAATTCGAAGTCAGCTGCATGTGACCCTACAGGATAAGTTCGTTACAAAAAGACGTCTGGTAATGATTAGAAAATTCTGGTAATGAAGATTGCCAGCAGCAAGTTTTGTGTTATAAGATGACGGAATAGAATAATTGAAGAACAGGAAATGAACATTTTCTTTGCTACTATGTCGTCATTCCGATGCATTGAGCAAAGGATCAGATAAGAAAACTGGTTAATGGCACAGAAGGACGCTGCCATTTTTGATTGGGAGAGAGTGAATGAGACTTCCTGTCTGTGGTTCCCTTGCATCACTCGTTCGTGCTTGTGAAACAAATACACTCTTGAGAACACCCGCAGAGCTTTGCAAAACAAACTAACAAACGGAACATGCACCGACATGGTGTCGCTACACGAAATATCAACCTGGGGGTAAAGTTCAACAATACCTTTGCCCCTCGGCATGTGTGTGTGTGTGTGTGTGTGTGTGTGTGTGTGTGTGTGTGTGTGTGTGTGTGTGTGTGTGTGTGTGTGTGTGTGTGTGTGTGTGTGTGTGTGTGTGTGTACATGTATCTTCATCTTGCATCTAAAGTGAGATTAGAAGGTTGTAGGAATTGTTCAAGTGAGATAAAGAGCCCCTATGCCAAACTGCACCGGAAAACTGACATGAGACATAATAAAGATGTAAAACTTTGATGTTGAAGTTTTCCGGCCTGTAACTGTGACCGCTAACAACCTCCTCAGTTCTACACAACAGTACGGAACAACCTTGAAGAAATTCGACATGTGGTCCAATTATATGTAATTTTTTGTGCTGTGATGCTGTGTCAACATAGTTAAAAAAGTTAGTCTATAATTGCCCCCCAACGCGTTTTTCTTGAAAACTAGAAATAAAAGACACTAACTGATTATTTTTACTTTGCTACTTCTCAGTATTGCAATGGTGACATATCATTGCACTGGTGGGTTGTTTCCTGTTTGAAAAGTTACTCCCTTTCATCCTAAGTCATGAAAGAATGGTAGGAGTGTACAGAAGATTAAATTCAGTTCATACATGGATCAAGTCATTATAAGTGCCTTGCACACTGGGTCCGAGAGGACAGTAATTTCATCTGTGCTGTATGTCATGCATATTAGCATATTTGAAAATAAAGCTGACTTTGACTTAGAACTTGGGTGATATGTGGCATATAAGGAAATGAATAACAAATAATAAGCGACAAGATGTCAATATCAATGCAGATTGTTTCATGGTTGTGCATGCAAAAAGTTGTTTAGACTTTCAAGATGAAAAGTTACGAAGTTACGTATGAATGGCCTTCTATACAATGGAGTTCATAATAAGAAAATTGTAGTGAATCACAATTCACGTCAAATCCAGAATTTAATCACGGGGTCAAAAAAGCATTCGTTTTTCGATTTAAAAAAAAGTCTGACTGTTGGAATGATACGTACCAGGTTGAGTGTCATCGAAGCGTCCTTTCGGCTACACCAAAGAGCTCGGTCCCCGTTCTGAATAATAATATAATAATAATAATCCATTTCATTTCTAATGTCATCATCTTTGGTTTGGAAGAGCTCCATTTTACTTGTATATGTTCATAACAGCGGTTATCCATCGCTAAGTCCGTTTAGTTGTTCTTTGGCTGGTGCTTGACAGCTACGAGCTAACAGCAGCTGGATGTTTGCCCGATTCACTAATATGCCGATTGCTCTTTTTCACCACTGGAAGCAACTTTCTCCCCATTGTCACAGGCTGAAAGGATGACAGCAGTTATCCAAGTGCCGGATCGCTAACTCCAGTTAGCTTCCTCGTTCGCCTCTGCTGGTGCTGTCCTGCTTTGGTCCGTTGGAAATGGCTTGTTTGCCCGCTGGGAATTTGTGTAAACTTACACCTTTATGCATGTTACCGCAATTGGCTGCCACACAACGATTTACTATCGCGTTATTTATGTAGTTTTCCTTTTAATTTCGTGATCAACACAGTGTTTTAAGACGATACAAAGTACCCAAAATGCAATGTGTATCGCATTCTCGGTCAGGGGCGTTCCCTCTGCGATGTCACTTCTGGCATTGGCATTAACTCAAAAACAAGACTTCATGAATATTCAGCGCGAGTTTTAAAATGTAAAATATAGCTATATGCGGTGGAATCTTTGTAAAATGCGCTCAGTAGAAGTCAATGGAAGTGATTTTACAAATTATGGACGGAACTTGTCTGAAAGTGTCGGTTGTCCTTTAGGTGGCCTTATGTGCAGTTGAAACAAATAGACTTCAATGTAAGTTTACGACAACATCAAAGCCTTGATAATAGTATTAATAATACATGACATTTTAAGCACCTTTCAAAGCTCTCAAGGACACTTTACAGTCACAGACAAGCATAGGCACTACAATAAATAAGATACAATCACAAATAGAAGGCAATAAATAAAATACAATTATACATAGAAACAAGAGAGAGAGCTCCACAGAAAATGCAATTTTGAAAAGGTGGGTTTTGAGATGGGACTTAAAGGTGGGAAGAGAATCGATGTTACAAATGTTGGGAGGACATGAGTTCCAAAGTTTGGGGGCAGAGCAGCTGAAGGCTCTGTCAACCATCGTGCTGAGACGGGCATAGGGGGGGCACACAGAGGCGGAGGGAGGAACAAGATCTGCGGGAACGAGAGGGAATAGAAATTTGAAGAAGGTCAGATAGGTATGGGGGGCAAGGTTATTGATAGCCTTAAATGTATAAGGAAGAATCTTAAAGTTGATTCTATATTTGACCGCGAGCCAGTGCAGCTCTTGGAGGACGGGGGTGATGTGGTGTAAGGATGAGGTTCTGGTGATGATCCGGGCTGGAGAATTCTGGACGAGTTGCAGTTTGTGGAGAAGCTTTTGAGGGACACCAAAGAGAATTGCAATAGTCAATCCGGGAGGTGACAAGACTATGAACGAGGATAGCAGTGGTGTGAGGAGTGAGAGACGTGTGAAGACGATTGATATTGAGGAACAGAGTTTAGACTAACTGGGCACAGAGAACATATTTCAGTGCATTTTATTCTCCTTGCTTTGTGTTTTCTTTACACTGTTAAAACGCATTACTATTGTACTTTAAAAATTCTACAAAAGTACTTTTAAATCCCAATATGCATTGTGTATTCAGGTGAGAATCCAGTTGAAGACTTCAGCGAATAGTGCCACCGGTGTCCCGCACTGTTTGGAAAGTTGAAAGAATTTACTGTTCCAGACTCTCAAAGTCATAATCCACGCTTCATTCATCGGAACAGGAACACTTGACAATTTAGTTTCTCGTAGTCAGTCATACTGAGATCCAATGTTCCCTCTAAACTGCGCGCGTGCGCAATCGCGCACTGCTTGCACGCAGCGCACAAGAACATCTACGCAGCGCACATTTTGCAATGTAACTCAATGAGTGACAAGTGTCCAGCCAATAATGCCGTACAGTTCAGCTACGCAGCCAATCGCAGCAGAACGGCGTGAATGTGCCCTGCCCATACGCACCGTGATACTGGCGTGATACTGGTGTGTGGCCACAGCGTACACATCTGATGTTGCTCACAGTGGTCCTCAGTGTGCTCAGGGAGCTTGTGTGTCTGCTCAGACACATGAAAAATTTGAGGGAACATTGCTGAGGTCAGATGCCAAACCACTACAGCGCTTTTCAAGACTTTTTGCAAATAAGTGTATCATCCCCAAATGTGCTGTGACATTTGTGGACAATGGGCCACTTCAGCTGTTTGTCCAGCCAGGGAAGGTCATTTCTGACCGTTTGTGTCTTTAAAATCTGAATCAAATTTGCTGGTGTAATAATTAATGGAAACTTTGTGCACCATGATTCTTGACTCCTTTAATAGTTTTAGACTCATCAGCCCTCCAGGTGAAACAGCAACTATAACATGACGCGTGACAAAAAATGACTTTGACACTTCTCCATTTTTCTTGCTCATACTTGGCAAAATCCAAGTACGTCAAACAAATCTGACTTGATGCACAAAGCATCAGAATTAAACTGAATCGAGTCATAGTTGCTAATGACGTCACTGGGAATGGAACGTTGCCCCTTTCTCTGCTGCAGTACCGCTGCCGTGTGCTGTGAGTGCAACGTGGAAAAAGGATGTTTGTGCCAAATAAGGTGACTTCTCTAGATCTTGATGCAGAATAAATCATATGAACTGAACCTGCTTTGATGAGAGCCCTGCAGCGCATGTCAGCGCTGCCACAAAATTCATTCATAAAGGGATTATCTCGATGATCTGCGATAATATGCTCAACTGTTTTCCACATGTTGTCGTCATGGCCGCAAGGGTACCGCAGGGAGCAGGGAAGGCAAGAAAGCAGAGCAAAGTGAGTGAGCAAGATGGACACAGAGAGACACAAAGGAAGAGAAGTATAAAAAGCAGTGTCAGAAGCGACAGACTGAAAGATGGTGGAGAGTTGAAACGAGCCAGGGAAGGAAACAAAGAACATATTGTCACTACCGGGTGCTAATCGACTGCTCTTAGACTGCCAGGGACAACAGGTGAGAGTAGTTTGGTTCCCTCCAGGCCCCCACGAAGTACTCTGTGTATGCGTGTTCATGTGTGTGTGTTGTTTGCCCGTGTGCCAGCATGGCCAGTGAACCATATGAAAAGTCTGCCAATGCCAACTGAAAACGGCAAACGAGGAGTGAGGCACGCTCCATCACCGGGATGTCAGCGATGCCAAAGTCTGGTCTTGCACGTGCGTGTGCATGTGTGTGTGGGAGATAATATTTACAGATCTTCAGAAAAATGTTCCATCTCCTCACACCAAGCAGCAGTAATGGTGGATGCATCAAGGGGTCAATGCACCGAATGGAAATACACTTTGATGTTAACAAGAGCGTGTGTGTGTGCTTATTATGTGTTAACAATTCGATAAAGCATGTGACCCGTAGCAGCTGCGAGCAGAACTCTCACCTATTGGAGTGACCGTGAGCGATAACGGCCGAAACGTGCCAAGAGCAAGTTACAAGAATTACTGTGGCTTTCAATGTATTCAGCGAGATGTTTTTTATCATTTCCTAACAAATGATCCCCATCAAAGTGACGTCTATCTAGAATTTAAAAAAAGTATATTTAGTTATTATTTTACTTGTAATTGTATTATGACTTCATGGTGGCGCCAGAAGAGTGGCTGCCTTTACAACACTGTGACATATGTTGTGGTGTCAGTGAGTGGAAATAGAAAATAGTGATTTGACGCACATTTTGGGATGAAAATTAAAGACTCACAAGATAATCAAGAGTGGTACCGTGATATCCTCAGCCATCGGTTATGAAGTACTCGCTGAATGCGGCTACTTTGATTTAGGGCATGTGACCCATAGGGCAGGTGACCCAACAGATGATCATCAGTCGGAAGATCACAGGAGCAGACAAATTTAGCAAGATTAACTACCTCTTTTTTTCCGAAGTGGGACTGTAACCCAACACCCCCAGCACGGCCATAAATAACCTCTAGAGCAAGTGTGTTACGATGACAGTGAGTTGCATACTTGCAAACGGAACCGTTATGTGCAATTCAATTCCACAATTGGGCTTCTGTGATGGTTCCTCATAAATTTGAAGTTGAAAATGTGACGGTGTAAAAGTTTTTTTTTAATGTCAACAACTGAGCAGAACAAATGATGTTGCAGTCACACTAGGCAATGCTGAGGAACATCTGGGCACTGTGCGTGTATGTCAGTGTGTATTTATCCTGGCATTCTAGTGAGCGGGAACTCATGGGCCTCATCCTCATGATGGTCACAAGATAGAGCTCAGCGCTTTAATCCTCTGTATTTATTTTTAGATATCTATTTATTTCGTCACACCAGACCAAAACAAAGCGTAAAGGTTAGAGAGCTTTTAGTTTCTCGTGAAAACATTCTCCAGTATGTGATGTGGACCAAAAACTTGAGAAATGTTGGTTTTGAAATGCTGAGAGAGACGTGAGCCCGTTTGGACTCCCCGAATGAGTTTCCTTGTCAAAATATCAAGAAGTATGTCCCCCTGAAGACAGTCCATCAAGCAAACACTCCGGTGTGCCAACATCAGCACTCTGTCATTTTGTCCCTCGCTCATAAAGAGACAATATTTTGGCTTTATGGGTTAAAATAGATTTTGTGGGGCCTGATACAGCTACACAACAAAGCTATAAAAATGCTATTCTTAGTGTAAATTCTATGTAGGCATAGTTTATCTGACAGGATTTAGAATGGGAGGGTTCGAAGTCCCGACTCTCATCATAAAAATCGAAACTAGTTGAACAGATGCTAGGCTGCTTCTTGACAACTGTCAACGGGCCCTTGAGTAAGCCACTAACCCCACCCATCCCCAATTCACGAGATACTGCACTCTTTGCGTGGCTCTTCACTCTGATGTCTCTCCGTTCACACTTTTATAAGAAGTACAGTATAATAAACAGTGGTGAGCTGTGGATTTCCTCACTGGGCATTCAGTTGTGCTACGTCTGAATCAACCCAGACTGAAAAGTGTGGTGTGATTTACTACAAGTCCACTAGAGGCTACCATTAGCCAGGAAATAACTGACCAACCATTCTTCATGATGTCCATTTTTCTTGAAAAGTCCGTCTTGTAAATGGCTTTAACAGTAAATCTCCAACCAAATCCATTTCTTCTCCTCCTTCAGCCATTGTGGGTTGAAAAAAATGATATTCAATCAACACAATATATTTGCTTATGCAGCTCGCTACCGATATAGCGTGCTAGATCTGGCCAGTATGCACTTGTCACTTGCGGCTTGTGATCAGAGCAGCTTACGCACTAATTAGTTTGTGAAAACTCTGACGTTGACAAGCACCTTCAAGAAGGCATTGGTACCCCTTTTGGGTTGCCAACCTGAAATCTGATTGGTTCGAGCAATCGTTTGATCGACACATTCGATGCGACAAGGCTCGCAGAATTGATTGTGAAGGCGGCAAGGTAGATTTCTGACCCTGATAACAAATGATGGCTGAAATGTGATGAGGTACATTCTTAAATACGAAAACACACATCTGGAGGCAGCGCAGCAGGGGAAATGTAATTAAAGGAAGCTGAAAGACAATTTGGAATTATTTAATTCATAAGAATTGTCCATGAATTCATGGACAAAATATAATTAACATCAGTCCGTGATTCAGATATTTTAGGCTAGCAGAGATGGCTTTGCAGACCTTGACGTCAAATATTTTATAATGTATGTATCGAAATATATAAATACAGTAAAGTCTCGTTATATCGATATCGCTTATATTGATAGTACCGCTTATTACGATACTATTTTCATTTCCCTTGCACATTTCTAGTCTTTTTTTATGTATAATTAGTACCGTTTAGTACGATACCCGGTTATTACGATAATCCGGTTATTACGGTGCTCCTTTTCATCCCCCGCCGGCCATTTTTGTTGTTTATATCGATATATCCGTCGCGCCATTGGTCAACTTGGTCAAATGTCTTGTTACGTGAGCCGCCATCGGTCGCGCCATTGGTCGACTTGGTCACATGAGCCGCCATCGGTCGCGCTATTGGTCGACTTGGCCGTGTGACTTTGTCACGTGACACGCCATCGGTCGCGCCATTGGTCAACTTGGTCACGTGTCTTGGTTACGTGTCACGCCATCAGTCGCGCCATTGGTCGACTTGGTCAGGTGACTTGGTTACGTGCCCAGCACCCGTGTAGCAGAGCCATTTTCATTTTCAGACGCTAGCTCGTGTGTAGCAGACGAGATTGAAGTGTTTGTGTTAAAAGGTAAAAATGGGAAGCAGAAGAAGATTGATGACTTTTTTAAATTGTATACATAATACAGTAAGATGTAAGCGTTGCAGTTTCCCTGTTGTGTTATGTACATGCCCAGTGTACTGTATATGAATGCAATCGTTTTTTGCAACAATGTTTCTTGTTTTGTGTGCTGAAGCGCGATGATTTTGAAAATTATTAGCATTCCATACTGTGTATTAAAGGACAGCCGATGTCACTTTTTATTCAAATGCAAATAAAAATGACTTCACGCCAAGACGTCTTGCATTGCTTGTGAAACAATGGCTTCAGATTCGGATAATATGCTTTCTTGTTACACATCCAGTTATGAATATGTTTCAAATACACTGTAGTTCTGAAGATTAAAGCATACATGTTTACAATCATTAAAGAATTATATGTGCCATTTTGAGGCAACATTGGGGGAACATCTCTCACCTAAAAAAAGGGAGCTAATGGCCAGCTCCGTTTCTTATATGGCGCTTGGCTGCCCTCTTTTGGCGGCTTTTGTTTAATGCAGTTCGGCGCAGGATCGGATATATCGATAGTCCCGGTTATATCGATATTTTTTCGGACTCCCTTGAATATCGATATAACGAGACTTTACTGTATATCTCTGGTACACCACTGAGGTAGACCTGAACCATTTGATGAACATATTTCAAGTAAAACATTGCATTTATAATGACAAAACGTTTTTTTTTTATTGATAAGCTCTTCCTTTGAAAATCTTTCGAATATGGATGTGATTGACTTTATCATATTAGAAGAGCTGGTAACTCGTCGGTGTCAAACATATGGGCCGAGGGCCGGATTTGGCCCACCACATTATTTTTTGTGGCCCATAAAAGCAAAGCAAAGATGTCAACTTTTATGATGCTTGCTAAAATCGCGATCAAAATTTCAAATTCTCATTTGTAATTAAAAAAATATGATACTCGAAGCATTTTCTTGTGACCAAACCCCTCATTACACTAACTTAAATGAGTCAGTATACATTTATTCTTGACTCTTGAGTCTCTGGTTCACCCACAATCTGACTGAAAACTAGTGCGAGGGGGGGAAATAGATGGACCTAGGTGAATAAAATGTCATGTTGACAAATTGGAACTTGCCAGGAGAGCAGAGAACTTTGAGTAACGCCAAGCTGTCAGTGACAATGCATCACCAAAAAAGAATGCAATAAGCAGCAGGTAATTAAATCAAAGTTGATACTGTCCCAGGAACCAATAACAGCCTTCAGCTTATATTTCTGTTTTTGCCTTAATGTCATCCAGTGAACCAAATGCTTTTAGACCCCTTCTCCACTGAGACACACACACTTATACTGTCATCAAAGTACATGAACATATGCACCACTTTTTTTCTCGAAAGGATGAGATGTTGTAAAGTGCTTCCCTGCTTCATGAACCTGTATCATGACACCCTTCTCCCCGTGTTTGAAGTGCTGATCTCCAATCAGCCTCCAGCGGAGGGGATGAAGGGGGTGCGGGAAACATCAGGCAGCTTTCAACCACTCAAGCTGACTCAGGTTTCGGGATATTGTGAGTTCTTGAACTTTTGGCCGTTTCCTTGGGGTTTTTCTATTTGTGGGGAAGAATTTTTATTTCAGGTGACAGGTGAGCAGAAAGCAGAGTTGAGGTATGGGGGAAAGGGTAAAATTTCGAATACTTCAGGTTGAAGGATTTGGGAGTAACACTGTATTGACTTCATATTTTTATTACACACACACACACTCATTTTTTATCATATCAATTTCATTCAGAGGAAAAAAAACATATTTTCCTAAATCAACAGAGACAAGAATTTCCTTTTTCTTATAAAAGCATAATGTCTTCACAGTTACTTTGTGAGTGACAACAAGTGATACTTTCCACCACAAGCAAAATTCTCTCTTCAATAATCTCGCCGTAAATGACATCGACAGATTTCTGCAGTAAAGCGGTTGAGTTTTGTGGACAGATGAGCAATGGCTGTCGGACTGTTTACAAGCTGTGTCCTCGTTTGGCCAAAAGCTGATGTTACTCTGAGTAAGTGTTACGGCAAGTCTCCCGGAAATGACAGCAAGTTGGAGAAATAGGCCCAAAATGATGAGAGAGAGAGAGAGAGAGAGAGAGAGAGAGAGAGAGAGAGAGAGAGAGAGAGAGAGAGAGAGAGAGAGAGAGAGAGAGAGAGAGAGAGAGAGAGAGAGAGAGAGAGAGAGAGAGAGAGAGAGAGAGAGAGGAAGAGATACAGAGAGAGAGACAGACAGACAGACAGACAGAGAAAGAGAGGCAGAGCGAGAGTCAGAGAGAGATGGATAAACAGAGAGAGAGAGAGAGACGGGGAAAGAGAGATGGAGAGAGAGATGGAGAGAGAGATGGAGAGAGAGAAAGAGAGAGACAGAAAGAGTCAGAGGGAGACGGAGAAACAGAGAGAGAGAGAGAGAGAGAGAGAGAGAGAGAGAGAGAGAGAGAGAGAGAGAGAGAGAGAGAGAGAGAGAGAGCAAGATGAAAAAACTGACTGTCCACTCTTAGAAGACGTCTGGGTCTGAGTCCACCATGGAAGGAATCCCACACATGCACATGCACATGCACGCACGCACACACACACACACACACACACGCACACGCACACGCACACGCACACGCACACGCACACACACACACATACACACACACAGATCCTGTTGGATTGCACAGCAGGAATTCACTTATTTGTGTAAACGTGAGGAATTCAAGCAATGAAGCAAAGCAAATTGAACGTTAACCAAAAAATAAACACTTCCCCGGCAGAGGTAGGAGTGACCCCGCTACCACAACAATGATCATATATGACTACCTTCCAAGTCTTAATTTGAGTCTTCATTCTTGTAAATCGACCTTGACCTCTGCTGGCTCGCTGCCCTACGGTCTCCTTTGTTGTTCAAATAGCAACATTCCCCTCAACAGCTCCGACCTTCACGTCCCTCCTCTCACTTTCCCTGGCCAATCTTTTCTATCTTGACTGACCGATAGATGTTTTCTCACCCCCTCTGGCCTCAGCTGCTTTCAGACCCGTGGAAACCACACTGAAAGTCGTTACTGTTCCAGTTTGATGATAGTAGAACATGAATGTGACTCATTGCCGCAGCCCGTCAGTGTTCAGTGAATCGCTACATCATCAGGTGTAACATTCAGATAGGCGAATGAACATTTTGTTCCTGAATTTTACTCTATGACAAATTGTTGTGTGGAATTTTAACAGCAAAAGCAATTAGGATTTAAAGTGGCAATTCAGTGCTTTGTTTGTCATCTGTCCTTGAATTATTGAATGCAGTTGGACAACGCGATGTCTACTTCTACCGTCTATGTTGGACAGTCACACGTGCAAAGCATTCATGGTTGTCTGGCGGCATCTGGTGGTTAAAATTGTTTTCCTACACGCCACACTTGAACGCTGTAAAATGTGATCGACAGTGACGACGACGTCACTGTTAGGCTGTCGTTGGGCGAGGCGGTGGTCTTTCTGTGTGAACTTTGCATGTTCTCCCCGGACCTGCTTGGGGTTTCTGCGGGTGCGCGGGTTGACTTCCACAATCCAAAAACACATGTGGTAGGTTCATTGAAGACTCTAGAAGTTTCTCAGGTGTAACAGTGAGTGTAAATGCTGGTCTGTTGGTGTGCCCTGCGACTGGCTGGCAAACGGTTCAGGGTGACCCCGCCTACTGCTCGGAGGCAACTGGGATAGGCTCAAGACCTTCGTCAGGATGAAGGTTCAGAAATTCATATCTTGACCAGAAGTGATGAAAATCACATTCGTTTTTCATCTAGTAGCCCAAGTCATAAATTCAGGTGCAATTAAAGTGTAAATCAAATGAGATTATTACAATCTTATTTGAGGTAGTGAGATTTATTGTCTCATGATTCCGTTTAAAACCAGCACCATCAATTCAAGTATTCCAGGTCTGCATTGCTTATCCCTGAGCCTGTCACTCTTTATTGTCATTATTGCTCAGCAGATTTTGTTGGCACGCCCAATCTTATCTCAACTGGAGATTCGAAGGGATGCTTACAAAATGACACATGTCCTTGATTTCCACGCCATTGCTCGCCCATGGCCGTTCTTTTCTGCCCTGTTGAGCTCATCAAACAATCCGCTGTCAATCATCTCCTTCTGCCAAGACACCGCGACCGCGCCTGTGCTGAATTCCTTGAAAAAGTTCTCATCCTTGGCATCCAGTTCAATGTCTCCGACTTCCGAAGTGTCGTTGAAGCAGTTTGTGTCTTTGGCGTACACCACATTGGGCTTGGGTATCCACGGGGGCTCCAAACGCCGCACCTCCAGAAGATGGAAATTAATGCTCTTGAAAAACGGGTGTTTTCGTGGGTCCTCACTTCTAGTGTGAAAAATAAGAGCTTTGAGGGCAAGCGACACGGTGTAACCAACCATGGACCGTTAAAGTATCTTGCTGCGTGCGGCCTTATCGTATACTGCAAGAAAATTATCAAACTGAGCATAGGGATAACAAATACCAAATAGGTTGCACGGCTTTTAAACATTTTGGCAACCTTGAGAAGATCATTAGTAGTATTTTTGCTTCTTGCATTTATGTGGCAAAACCACGACTGTCTTCATAAAGACGCAAGCTTGGTACTTACTGGCACCCAAGGCGATGTGCTACTTTTTTCTTAAGGAGGCAACAGATGACATCTTTGGTAGGGGGGTCAAATCCCTTGTGATGAAACTTGCACAGATCTTCAAGTGTGCGCCGGGTCACCTCGCTCTTTAGCACCTTTTCGCGGAAGTCTCGAAAAGGCAAGCGAGCAGCTACCATCTCGTAGATGCAGCAGCCCAGCGCCCACCAGTCCACGGATGTGCTGTAGTACTGCTGAGTCAGCATCTCGGGGGACATGTAACCAGTTGTACCAGCCTGAACAAGCAAACAAATCGATTGTACTCTTTGCTGAGCGCACCGCAGCGAGTTTGAAAATGCAGGTCAAGAGAAGAATAGGCCGCCAGCTGACCTTTTGGCAGATTGTTTTTCCATTTGGCAGCTCGACAGCCAGTCCGAGGTCTGATAGTCTGCAATGGCCGCAGGAGTCCAGCAGCACGTTCTCTGGCTTCAAATCACGATACACGATGTTTAAGGAGTGCAGGTGAAGGAGGCCCATGGTCATCTGGGCTGCGTAGTAAACCACGCGGTTCATACAGATACCACGCTGTCCGAGTTCATAGATGTGAAACCTGAGGTCTCCTCCATTCATCAGGTCCATGACCAGGCACAAGTGGGTGCTGTTTTCATAGGCGTAGGCCAGGTTCACAATGAAAAGATTGTTCGCCTTTGCTAGGATCCTCTTCTCCTGAAGGGCCAACCTCTCGCCACCTTTCTTCTTCAAGCGTCTCTTATCCAACTTCTTGCAGGCATACATTTGTCCTGTGGTCCTCACCTGCACTGCACACACCTGCAATACATAACGGTTTTATATCACAAGCTGTTGCTTTATCACCAGTGTATACCAGGGGACTGCATTGCTTTAAACACCTACCTCACCAAAACCACCTTTGCCTAATGTCCGAAACTCCCGAAAGTATTTATCACTAATCTTCTGTCTCTCATACTCCTTCCACTGCAGAAACCTGAAAAAGAACGGGCTCCCCAAGAACTCGGAGAAAGGCTTTCCTCGCAGGAAGTCCCTTGTGGCTTCTCTCATCTGGTTGACCGAGGAGTCATCGAAAATGTTTGAGAAGCGCTTGCCTGTTTCCACTGAGTCTGCTTGAAGAAAAGAGAGAAAACTCCTGGACTCAGGTTGACAGAACTTCACGAGGAGGTTCTGCCTGGCCTTTTCTTGCTCGTCGTCTACAGCGGAGGTCCATCCTCTCAGCTCATCCAGGAACTCGATGGCGGCTGCATACTGGGGGTTACGACTGAGGAGAAACTGCCGGAATAACTCCCTGCCAATGGGCTGCTGCTCACAAAGTGACTCGTACTGCTTCCCTCCTGCTTCCTTCAGAGTTGTGGAGTTCTTTGGCAGAGGCAGAGTCAGGGAGAGTCTCTCCTCTCGCAGCTCGTTCCGGTCCTGCCGCTGAGCTTTGAGGTAAGCTGTGTTGGCCACCAGTTCCTTCACCAGCAGGTCACTCATACCGGTGGCCCCAACTGTAATCTGTGGGGCCCTACTACTACCCTAAACATGGTCCAACAGCAGCCGCGAACACCTGCAAGCACCCCTCTGCTCCTGACACACCTCTTAAGGTATTAAAAGTGCCACTATCTTCAGGGATTTGTTGGCCCCCGAGGGAAAGCACCTTAGGTGCTTTGAATTTAAGAGGTTTAGTCGGGTCTATTTTGAGGCGCTGCAACGTGCTTGTGTTCAGTAAGAGTGCTGTCACCTCACGTTATGAGTAGCAGGTCTCAACTGCTCGCTCGATTTAAGTCCGTCAATAAATTTCAAGGCGTGTCAAGCATGTTGCCTTACTATAGAAGCATTTTGAATTAGTTTAAATCATGTTTCATGAACACAAGTGGTTCCCTTATGTTTGTGTTTATCTATGCTGCAGGTAGCACACGACTTCAAAGGCACATATAGAGAAAGGAAGGGTGGTCTGACGAGAAACTAAATCGACGTTCTAAGTATTTGAGTCAATGCATCCATCCCTTTTCTGATCCGCTTATCCTCGCAAGGGTTGCGGGGGTGCTCGAGCATATCCCAGCCGTCTTTGGGGCGCAGGCGCGGGACACCCTGAACTGGTTGCGAGCCAATCGCAGGGCTCACAGAGACAAACGAACATCCACGCTCACAATAATACTTAGGGACAATTTAGATTGTTCAATCAACCTTCCATGCATGGTTTTGGGATGTGGAAGGACAATTACCTGGAGAAAACCCACACAGGCTCGAGGATAACATGGAAACTCCACATAATGTGGCCAGGATTGAAACCACCTCTGCACTATATTCATAAGAAAGCATACTAAAGTTGCAGTGTGTTTCTTTATTGCTAGATTGGATTTGCCTTTATTAGTCTCACAGTGGAGAAATTTACATTTCACAGCAGCAAAGTGATGAAAGGAATGAAAGTAGTAAAACAAAATACATTTTATATATATATATATATATATATATATATATATATATATATATATATATATATATATATATATATATATATATATATATATATATATATTATGCTACATATTTTGTCATTCTTCCAATTCTACTATTAACTTACTTTACGATATACGTATTAAAAATACTTATACATGTTTATAATGGCTAATAATAAATAATATATATGGCTAATAATATATAAATAATATTGAAATCATCCCAAACTGCACTGAAAAGAAGCAAAATACATCAATTGGCAGGCATGTATCATCTTTTATTCCTAAAAATTATTGTCACATATTTGACATGTGCCAACCCCCCCATACCTACACGAAAACTCAACTGCGAACAAGACCGCACACTTCAAGGTTTCTTTCTCCTTGCACATCAATCATAAATCACCAGTCAGAGTGTGTGTGTGTGTGTGTGTGTGTGGCATCCACTTGGTACTTGGTCAGTTCATTGCCCACCAATGACACTGGGAGTACTGTAACATGCAATCAAATAGCTGAGGCAAGATGTCGACGGCGGCTCTGCATGGGGTGTCACTATGATCATGGCCAGATCTGTCTCCAACCTCGGGTGCGTGCAGCCAAAGTCTGTGAATCGTGTCGCAAAGGTGCTGGCCTTACTTGCCGATTCTCTGAACCACCCAGTCCTGCTGGCAGAGTGGGCACCGATTGTTCTGCTTCACCCAAAGGGACATGCAGCAGTTATGGAAGGAATGGTTACACTCTCCCCAAACAACTGTAAAAGAGGAACAGGTTGTACTTTAAGATAATAAGGCAAGAGACAAAGTATTGTAAGAGAAAATGAAAGAGAAGACACTGGTACTTGATGACGAGTAACCTGATTTATAAGTGTTTTGATATATTAGCCTTCACTTCATCATTTATTGTCCATGGAAAGTTTGAGATAGAAGTGCCACAGATAGACAACTGAAAGCCCGTGAGCACGGAATGTCTCATGATTACTTAATTGTAACATTAGGGAGCTAGTTAATATGAAAGTCAGGTGAAATTGGGCAGAAAATAACCTATTCATGTACAACTCACTGTAACCACGGTAAAATTGAGAGTGAGATTTTGTACAGTTAAGAATTAGAGAGTATTTTCTTGCACCCACGGTTAGATATCATCAATACAGTTGTGTTGTTTGGACTGAAGGTAGAGGATATAGAGAAGAGGACCAAGCAGACCCTTGGGGGACAAGGTCTTAAGAGGCGTGTTGTACGTAATGTTGAACTGTCGTATGTCGGTAACGTAAACCCCCAGTACCTAATATGCTCTTCCACTGCCATATATTCTATTGGACTTTGTCGTGATAGCTGTGAAACAACTTTAACATTAGCATGTGTGTTTTACAACTGACATTAGCTTACCAACACAGTCCTCTTGCTTATTTTCCGCCTGGCACCTGAGACAAGCATCTGTCAACGGAAAAAAACTGCGGTTAAATTTTTGGTAAACAACCGGCGTTTCGATACAGAGCAGCTAATTCAACAAAACGAGCATCGACATGCTCACCCATCACTTGCACCCGGCAAATGGCGCAAGTATCACATTCGACATCCCAACTCCACATCGCAACGGCGTTCCACTTTTTTAAGGAAAACATTTTGTCACCACCCGATTTAGAACCAGAGGATGTGTTGTGGGAGAGAACTATTCCGAGATCGTCGCCTTCATCCATATCTGCAGCTGCACACAGCAATTAGCTTAGCGGGATTAGCTTGAACAGTGAACACCCAAAGCCAAAATGGACGAAAAGGCGAAGGTCCAACTGCACGTCACCTTCAACGTCGTCAGGGGGCGCTATAGTGTAACAGAAACGTGCCAATGCGCCTGCCAATTCAAGATGCTATACCTGTTTGTATGCACACACAAAACCATGACATTGTAGATGCGTATCTGAGAAGGTTCCACAAGCAAAATAGGCTTTGGCAGAATGTTTATTGTACATTTGTTTAAACCGACACAAAAGACCAAGTATAGAAAATAAAACATTTGTGTGTAAAAAGGACATTTCTGGAGACATTCAGAAGAAATGCCCTGTACCTTGAGAAGTGACTTACATCCCAACAAATGGCACAGAAAAACAAATCAATGTATTTAAAATAGTATTCTTTCAAACCACAGCAACGTACTTTAAATTATTTACCAAATTTGACACTCTGAACACAAAACATACTACAGATATGGGCATTAACTGTCATCTGGATTTATTTTTCCAGTTCATAGTTTTGTTCCCCTTTTAATATTCTTATGCACATGGCAAAGCTGTTATATTTGAATTCACAGACTGACCTTAAGAGGAAGATGACAGTCACGTTATTTTAATTAATCAAATAATATTGTACCTTATATGGACTTACATGTATACAACAGAAATGCACAATTTCACGTTTCACTATCACACACAAGGAAGCCAGCCGCTAAGGGTCCCTTCTTAAAACTACAGAAGCATCGATATGCATTAATGCAGAGAGGCTGAGAATGAAATGTTATGATCTCAATAGTCAGGCTTTCTCTTTAAATCTGGAAAACTCAGGCTTCAAAAAGAGTTGTGAAGGTGATGTATTAGCAGAACATCAATAGCATTAAAAGGGTGCAGTGGGAAACATAAAATCAATTTCTTTGCATTAAATGTAAAAGACGTGTTAGATAGAAATGGCAGACCACTGCCAAGAAAGGTGATTTCCAATAAACCCAGGCCATAACAGAATATGATGGAATGGCTCACTGATGCTGCTCACACAAATTGTATTAGAAGAATGCTGCATAAAAAGATACTGAGAAGTTGAGCCTTTTGCTTTAGAAAAATGATGTGCTTTTAAAGATCACGATTTGGTAGCTTGGCCTTTGTGGATTTTTGTCTTTTGTGGCAGTCAATTTGAAGCAGTGCTGTGAAGAGATTCTTCCAGTGGTAACCGTATGAAATGCATTCATTACTGAGATCATGTGTGATCATGTTCATAAATAGTTTGATTTCCTTCATGTGTAGTTACCTGTCGAAATGCATATGTGCTCTCGTACCAATATGAGCCACAAACAGGTTAAAAAAAAATAATCATATCCATGCAATCTGCCTGCCACAGGTCATGAAAATGTAAAGCATGTTATTAAAACATACATATTAAACAAATATATAGATATTACATTTTGTTCCACTTTTAAAATAGTTGTATTCAAAATACATTTAATTTATTTTTCAAGTCAAAGCTATGAAATTGTCTTTGGTCAAGAAAAAAATATATAAAATCAACGAGCTAGAAACGTTACTATACATGGTTAAAAACAAAACCGGGATCATGTAACTGATCAAAACGGGGAACACTGATACACGAAGTATCTAGTAATTGGTTTCTCATTTGGAGAAATATTTAAAGTGCTTTTGCATTATTTACTCCCTCAGCATGTCATGCGAAGGAACATCCAAAGAAAGGCAGATTTGGCTTTTTCCATCATAGTGTTTAGGATGGTCCATCCTCACAGCCATTCTTCTAAAACTGAGTGAATAAAAATTTAAATAGCAGCCTCGTCACACAGCTGTGGACATGAACTATGAAGGGAGCTCTTTATAAAAGAACTACAAGGTGGAGGGAGCGGGAACGGGATGACATATGGCATGAAGACGATAACATAGAAAAAGGGGGTCCATCTAGTTCTGCTCAGATGAACGAACACGTTAACTTCCTGGGTTTTAGGATGTCAAAGCTGCAAGGCTGACTGAGAGGGAAAGCTTCTTCTTCTTCGAGACAAGTGTTGGCTTCCTTCATTGGGACTCCCAAAGAACATTCACTTTTGTCACTGGCGTCTTCTTGCTGGTGTAAAGGCCTGGCAAGCCTAGGAGGTTTTTCCCACTATTGGGTTGTCCCTAAAAAACAAACAGTACAGTATCAGAAGTGTTTTTTTTTGGGGGGTGGGGGGACAATCAAGCGGCAAATACTCACAAACTGCCGTATTGCGCCGCAGTGTCATTTCGGATATCATGTTGCCGCTGAAGCTCCACCATGATGTTTCGGAGCTGTTTGAGCGTCTGAAAGGTCTCTTTTGGTTCCTGAATGGTAAACTTGGAGTATTCCTCCTGCTCTCCTTGGGGGCCTTGGTATACTGCCAAAGTGGCACACGCATCTAAGCAGATTACACACAATGTTAGGGAAAGCACCTTTAAAAAGTGAGCATTTTGAAGTTAAGAACGGGACAATAATAGATGCCTATACATGCATTCACTCTCCGAGAGTTTTTTAGTGTGCTTTTTATACATATACACCTTGAGATTGTTACGTTTTTCCTTTTTCTCTTTATAACCTCTGAGCCCAACCAATGTCCCTGCATTTTTACAGAGAATATGGTCTCCGATGGCATCTCAGTCCCCCAGGTAGAGTGAATTGATTTTTTTAAAAGATTAAATACAAACCCTCCATGTTCTGCAGCGTGATGTCATTAGCGGAGAGGAGAGAGAAAATCCTTTCCGTTTCCCGATCACAGTCAATGTCCAGCTGCAGGTTGGCCTGTGTGGTGCTGAAAGAGTAGAAGGTAAGTTAAGAACCGTGATGATGGAAGTGCCAAGCTGAGAGACAACAGCTCGACTGAAATTTGTTGAGAAGAATAAGGTGGCGTTATATGCGATTGGAAAACAATTAGCAGGGTAGGGCTCACGCAGAGATGCTAAAATATGAAACACATCTGCCATCATAGGGAAAAAGATTATGCCTTTTGTGGCCATTTTTCACTGTGGCGTCTCAAAATAATTAACCTTTTCTAACTGCTTTCTCACCTAAAATACAGTAAAGTCTCGTTATGGCAATATCGGATATATCAATAGTCCCGGTTATATCAATACTATTTCTATGCACGCACGGGGAAAATTACATGCAAACAGGGTCGGATATATCGATAGTCCCGGTTATATCGATATTTTTTCAGACTCCCTTGAATATCGATATAACGAGACTTTACTGTAAATGTAAAAAAAAAAAATCACACAGTCATGAATCCTTTTCCTGGATGTAAAAAACAAAACAGGTTTGCAAGAACAGGTCAATCTATTGACCTCTTGGTGATGTGGAGAAAGACTCACATGGTGCAGGGTTTACAGCCTGGCGAGTTGCAACTTTGGCTTTTGCAGCACTGCCAGAAGCCGCCGCTGTAGGTGGATGGATGAAAAATGGCCAATCGGCCCTCATTACAGCGACTGACCTGGCCCAAGACATCCAGCCATTCGCACGCTTCCACACAATTTCCTGCCTGCACGTACAGCTGCTTCTCCGCATGAACTACCTGAAACATCTAACACAACAGATACATGTCCATTCTGAAGAATAATTTGCCTTTCTGGGCAACAGCAAATAAGTAGTGCATACAATCCTCGGAAGTAGTAGGGGGAACCCGCTTACATTTTTACGGTTAAAGGCACTTTCGTCAAGTTTCTCCACTGCCAGGATATTTTTCACATTGATGATACAGACGGCCTCTTTTCCTAAGATGCAGAATTCATTGTCAGGGGAAAATATGGCTGCAAAGGATTCATAAAGTCACATTTGTTTTTATCTATGTATGTCTCTATTCACAATTGAAGTCAATTTTTTCCCAACCAAAAATCTTTACAGGTGATTGTTTATAGCCATTTACTTATTTTTAATTAATTAATTTACAGCATTCATATTTTCATTAAATCTTCATACTGTGTGCATTAAAACAAAACAAAATAAGCACAGCCGACTGGTACAGTATACTGGTATCAAAAACATTCAATACACCTCCTCATTGCACTTTTAGTTTCAGAAGGCCAATTAAAAGATTAGGAAATTATATAAACATATACTTTACTTATTTGAAGGGGTTTGATAACGATCAAAAACGTTACTAAAAGTGAAGACGTATGACAATTTTGGTTCAAATTTGAGCAACACACACAAAAGTTGATTTGTCATAAATAGCCACAGAAAATGATGTCGGACTGGATCTTGTGTTGGACTCCCATGAGCTAGTGGATTAAACCTTTAAAGTAAGGATGAATAATATTGCTCGCTCACCTTTATGCTTGTGATAGGAAAGCTCTCTGTTTGTCACTCGAAGCCATCGCTTTTTGAAGTTTTTCTTGCCGAGGCGTTTTCTCCCCTGCGCCCGTTTCTGTACTTCCCTAAAGAGTCACCAGTATGCCCTTTCACTTCCAATTCACCCACATATGCTGCTTCTTTATACTTAGACTAAAACTGCACATCCAGATTTACAGAAGATATCAAGTTTGAATACATTTCGAAATGTCAATTTACAATCGAAATACAATACAATTACGATTATTTCAATTCACAATCAAGCCAAAAACAGCTCCCGAATCCCTGTGTGGCAACCTGGATCCACATTTTTAGAAAGAACACTTACCCCTCTTTCAAAACCACCGCGTCTTCCAAGCCACTTGCCTCTTTGCTGACATTTGAAGATATTTCGTCAAGAAACTACAACACAAGAGGACAAACTGTCGTTCTTAGACTGTTAATCAGAATCTAACAATGACGAAAGAAAATGTATTTAATACCTTTTTTACTTTTTCAATGCACTTATCTTCTTGGAATGATTTGAAGAAGTCATACATGTATGATTCTTTGAAACTAGACTGAAGGTACCGGGGTCAGGAGAAAAACAACATTATTGGGTGATAGAAAAATGTTAGTGTCACTCTTTCCATTTTTGTCTGTTTAAATTGAACACCATTCACTATTTCTTACATGATTAGCCAGGCCAATGGAACAACAACTCTAATTAGAGTGAAAATCCCTCAATGTTGCCTCTAAACATTACAAGCTTTATTTTAATGGTGTTTTGTTTCAATGAAAGAGTCTAATCTAGAACAGATATAATAGAACAATCCTGCTTACCAATTTTTTGGACAAACTGCCCCAGCTGCCCAGAGTCTGAATGGTTTTTGAAATGAGAGTGAGTGTGCGAGAGATGTCCGGATCCTAGAATAAAAAAAAAAAAAGATATATGTATTTTTATCCCACCCATTAGATGAGTATTAACAATATTGGCTCTGTGACCTTACAGGATGATGTGAACGAAGCTGGTAAGAGTGTGGCGAAAAAACAGCAACAGCAAAGAAGCGCAAGAACACAAAGCTGCTCACAGCAGAGTACTGGACATGAGGGTCAGCTGGTGAGAGACAACACATGTTTTCAAAACAACTTAATGTGATCATTTTAATTGCATTAGATTTTTCCCCAGGGCTTAAAACAATGTAGAGTAAACATTACACACATGCCTTGGCTTTACTAGAATAGTTTTGTAGCAGTTTTTTGAAGGGGTTCAAGACAGACAGACCTGGAAAACGCTTGCAGGCCAATTGTCTTAGTGACCTGAAGACAGCACACATAGACGGAGGGCAATTGGCATTTGACTGAGTGATTGAGGAGAAGACTTTCTGGACGTAAACCTGCAGGTTCTCCTGTAGAGAGAAGGGACATCATTTTGTGATTTTTGGAGACAAACGATAGTGAGTGGTAGACTGAGTGAGCACACATGGCGCACTGAAAAAAAATAAAATATATCATCATTTGAGGAAACTCGTTATTCCTAAATTGGAATTTAATACAGTTGCAACATCTTTGAAACAACACACACAAATGTAAACAATTTACTCAGCATTTTTTGAGACCATAAAAAGGGGGAAAAGATGACGAAACCCCCAGAGGCATTTTCCTTAAAGGACAACCGACACCATTTTTCTGTTTCCTAACTGACATCAGAAAAACGTTTTATAGCATATAAAATACCCAAAGCACACAGGCTGATATTTTTAGTCAAATGCAAAACACCAATAAAAATGATTTAAAGTATCCCAAAACTACTTCAAAATGACCTCGGAAATGGCGAGTTTCAGAAGGTCGCGCCTCCTTGTTCGCGGTGTCACGCCAAGACGTCTTGCCTTGCTCTAGATTCAAAACAATGGCTTCAGATTCGGAGAAGATGCTTTCTTGTTACTCATCCAGTTATGAATACGATTCAAATAGTTCTGAAGAGGAAAGCATAAATGTTTGCAATTGATTAAAGAAGTCCTTCCGTATCATTTTGAGGCGTCTGGACTCCAATGTAGCTCCCAGAAAATGCACAAGATGGCACACAAGCTCCATTAGAAATGGGCTGATTTGTATGCTGGGAATTTGTGTCAACTAGTATCAAATTGTGGTCTTGGTGCAACACACGATTCACCATCGCGTTATTTATGATTTCCTTCTAATTTCGCCATCAACATGGATCAACACAATGTTTTCAGACCAAACAAAGTACCCAAAATGCATTGTGTGTCGCTTTCTCGGTCAGGGGCGTTCCTTCCGTGACGTGACGTCAGGAATCGTCACCAACTCAAAAACAAGACTTCCGGAATATTCAGCGCCAGTCTTAAAACGTAAAATTCGCTATATGCGGTGGAATCTTTGTAAAATACCCTCAGTAGAAGTCATTTGAAGTGATTTTACAAATGGACACAACTTGTCCGGAGGCGTCGGTTGTACTTTAAACATTATGAAAAAAGAGACATTTTCCTTGAGCATACTTCTTGACCAGACACAAATGTTTATTTGCCCATAGGTGCAAGCCTGGACACCAGGTGCTCGTCTTCGAGCTTCATCTCCAGGCCTGGCTCTCGAGGGCACTGACTGGCATCCAGGTAAAGTAAAACGATTGATAATAGATGAGATACTTGTCGGGGCCTTTAGAGTTGTGTTTTCTCTTGTCCCTCACCTTGACAGGCACCTAAAGCCCCAGACTACTTAGCTTGTCAGTGTGACACACAAACCCATCTACCACAATATAATGGTTCACAGAAGAGAAACATATTTCCTTATTATTTTACTGCTTGTCTTCTTTACAGTTCGGCACTCATACTCATTTGAGGCAAACTGATACAAAGTACCTTGAACTTCACAAAGTCTATTTTACTGACTCTCATCCACTCTTGAAAGAACACTTTGATTCTCTCATTTGTCATCTAGAACTAATTCAAACAACAAAGTACATGCAGGAAAATTGGGCTCAGATTGCAAGTTATTTTTGTGTGAAGAAACCTGCCTTGGGACTATGGCTGAAAACTAGCATTTATGCTAAGTCTGGCGCGTTGACAATGTTTATTCACGTCGATTGATTCATTCACTGCCATTCCTGAATTTATTCGGGAATTGAAAATATGACACGGAGCGGCATTCCCGAATTTGTTCGGGTTTTGGTTTTTCTTGCGGGAGTGCCGATAATGCGCTGGTCAGACCTCTGGCAACGGTTTTCCCTTTCACAAGGGGACAGCATTTGCCTTTTATACAGCCGCCCCCACTTGTACCTCATTTTACTCCAGACCAATATAACTTAAGAATTAACATTTTTTTCTGATGAAAGAAAAGAGTCTAGGGTTTCTTACGCTGCATTGAATGTTTATGTAGTCCGAAAACTCAATATTCCGTGGGTCCTGGAATTTGAGTAAAAATGACAAAAACCCTGCCACAGGAGTGGAAATATTGTTGTACGTCTAGCAGTGAATGAGTTAATGTGCACACGGTCCCAATGAAACAAATAAATAAAATAAGACAAGTAAATATTTACATACCTTGTTGACTTCCACATTATCCCCTTCTTTTAGTTTATTGGGGTCAATCTCACATGTTTTATTCGACTCGCAGATCTATGAAAAGAGCAAGAACTATTTGAGACAGCAGAACAAAAATTGTCAAATAAAACACATTCGAACTATTTTCAGCTAAAGAACAAAAATGACGACACAGTGACAGATTTTCTCCTACTTTTCATTTTCTTGTACCTCATCTATGACAGGCTTCAGCGTAACAGCGAGGTAATTCTTTCCCACAATCTTCATCATGTCATCCATGCAGCGTGTTGCCAGTGAGTTGCCACGGAAGATAGTGTTTGCCTCCCTGTACAGACAAGAATTATTACACTTTTCACATTGTTTTGGGCTAATGAATTAATCTTGACAAGTGAAACATTGGAAATTGGAACCCGGGCTTCCTCTCAAAGTTCTGAAGTCCATGAAACAGTGCTAAAAGATACTCTATGACCACGGTGTAAGTGTGCAAATTTCTCACTGAGTGTTGTCCAACTCCAATGCTGCCACAGCAGAGACAAAAGGCACAAAGCGATTATGATGCAGCAGCAGTCGAACCATGGGCAGAACGCCTTCGTATCGCTCTCGGCAAATGTCCCCCAGGATATGTGCTGATGATGCTGAGATGGGCTGAATGGACGGAAAAGGATGTGAAGAAGGCGGAAGGGGAATAAAAGCAATATATTGATTTGGTTGTATTCTTCTAGATCTTATTAAGTAGGAGGGAATATGTTGCATATTGAAAGTAAGTTGCCCAAGATGAGGCTTTACTTCATCCCACCTTCACATCTGGAGATTTGAGTAGCAAATTGCAGAGTTGTATGTAGCAGGCAGATGGCAGCACTGTGTCTTCTACGTAGGCCAGTTTTAACCTCAATGATCCCAGATCATCCGATTTTGACTTGCCTCCAGTCCCTTTAGGTTGAAGAAGATACCTAAGAAAGGGAAATACAGTAAAGTCTCGTTATATCGATATCGGATATATCGATAGTCCCGGTTATATCGATACTATTTCTATGCACGCACGGAGAAAATTACATGCAAACAGGGTCGGATATATCGATAGTCCCGGTTATATCGATATTTTTTCGGACTCCCTTGAATATCGATATAACGAGACTTTACTGTACTTTGTTATGATACGACAGCAAATCAGTAAAACGTCGAGCTTGGCTGACCTGTTAAAATAGCTACGATAGAGATATGCTGGGTCTCAATGTGGGAAATACTGACATCAGATGTAACAATATCACCCTTTAACATATAGAGTACAGTACTTTTGTTCCCCTATATCCTTACCAAGCTTTGTGGATGTGGTTATTTCGCAGGATCTTGACAGGCACCCGCGTTTCCCCAAGAAACACATCTTGAGCCAGATTCTCATTATTCCATAAATCAACTCTGCAAAAGTACATGATTCAAGTATGGACATACGGCAAGTACAGTTGCGGCAAGTTACGGTATGTAAGATCCTACTCGTATTCATCACAAAGATGCAACCCACACATCAAGAGGTAAAATTTCAAATCCTTAAAAGTAATCCCGATTGTCAAGACATGTTTGCGCTAAATGATTTATTTGGTTGTTAGTAACATAACTAACTGTAAGACAATATTTTCAAGATTATTTCCAGTTTGAAATACACTTGAAAGAACCTTAATTTGCATGTACACATCATTTTTTCTGGCCAATGCATTCTGATTAGTGACATACAATGGTTGCTGACCAGCTTGACAACGGCAAACGACCGCGATCATCGCGAAAAGGAGTCAGAATGCCACACAATGTGGCATATGACTTCTTTATATCAAGATGTGACTGGTTGCTTAGGTGATGTGCTTTCTAGCATTGTCTTTCACCGATGCTAGTAGTAGCTTGCACTTGTGTACCTTCGCTTGACAAAGAGTGAAGTAAACAACAATGGCAGGGTACAGGTAAATTAAATTTTTACCTAACGTATTGAACTGGAAATAATTTTCAAAAATGTTCACTTTTAGTTATATGATTAACAATCAAATAAATCATACGAAGCAAACGCGTCATTTTAGTCGCAGTTCCTTTTAATAATATTAAATGACGGTTTCAACTGTGCTTTTTGTCTTGGTTTATAAAAGCCAATGAAATAACCATGCAACAGTCCACTTCAAATTCAAGTGTCAAAACGTGCAAGAAGGTTTACCTTTGAATTAGTCTAGTCTTACCCCTTGTGCTATGAGTCCATTGAGATTGAAGCCCCACATATCCTTAACCAGAAACCAAGGCCCTCTATCAGCTCAGTACATGCTTGATACAAATACTATCTGTTTGTATTTCAATACGTTTTGTAATGTACTAGGTGGGAAATCACTTTAGTTTGGGAGGACATACAAATATTAAAGATAGAACACAACTGAACTAACTTGATCTCTAGCTTTTCAATGTCTTCTTCCTCCACTTGGAAATGAGATTTTTTGGAGTAACTGCTTGACCGCGAAACCTGAAAATGAAAGCGTATTTTATTCAACCTCAACGTACTAAAAAAAAAAAAACCATTGTAACGTGAAACATTGCAAAACTGTAACACGACTGGGTTCTAAAACTTTTCAAATTTACCTCAAAGAAGAAAGTCTCTTCAAAAAGAGGGTTGCTGGTTTTCTTCTTGACCTTTGTTTTCTTTTGGTCAGACCTGAAGTTGAATTAAAAATGTCATTAAAAACACAGTTTCTCAAAAATATCTAAAAAATAGTGTGGATGTAATTTTTGAATTGTTTGAAAATTGTGAAAATAAATTGTAACATTGAGAAGTTACCTGGCAGGTCCTACAAGTGACACGGTGGCATAAGGGTCACAGATCTGTCCACTGATTAGTGGCAGTCCCTGGCACTCTATTATTCTGCAGATAGCACAAAGAAAATGCAGTTAAGACACCTCAAAAATTGATAATATTAACTATTGATTACTATTATGTCAAAACATTATTCAGGGTTGAACAGCGACAAATGAGATTTCACAAATTGGTTCCTTTTCAGTAAAGTCATGTGGAATTTACTTTCTTCCCTCCTTTGAAATTACTTGCATATTTATAAAGTCCATTCAAGGGTACCAATATTGTATAAGTGTACGCAGATTCTGAATCATATAAAAAGGACATTTGTTGTTAAAGCGGTAGCATGTTAGACAATTAAGTATATTGCTTTGCCCTTATGTATGACCCGTGTTGCTCAGGGACCATGATTTCTTTCACAGGTGTTTCAGGTGAAAACAAACAGACACTGTAGGAACCCTAAACAGGATGTGGCTGCTAAGCAGGGGTCACTGGGGAGTAAGAATGAATTCAGTCCCTCACTAAGTAAGGCCAGGAGGGAGAAGGCTGCGTTGTTTGTGCACAACGCTCCTTGGTACCCTGACAATATTCCCCAAAGTTTCCTTTGTCTTTTTCGTAATTGACGAAACCACCGCAGTATTGTCTGCTGGTTATTCGTGACACTGACAGTGTGACTTGCCCGCAATTCACGAGCTCAATCATATTTACTTTACACCTGCAGTCGTCAATGGCTAGCTCATTGGAGAGGTGAAAGCAAGCAGGTGACATTTTAACCAAACAAACTGAGTGAGATAGAATGACAGCTACAAAAATCACAGCGCTTGCAGGCTTCCAGCCATGCACCATCATTTCCTCCTCATTACGCTGCACTTAGATTATAAAAGCGGGTGTATAAACAATACAGTATGTAAGAACTGAATAAGGGCTGACCGTAACTGTGACTCACTCGCATCCAAGTTTTATTCATGCTTTAATGAGTGCTTGTCTCAAAACAGACCAGCCCAGTGTCATTAAATATTTGGTTCAAAATGTTTTATAAACATTATGTGGGTACTAGAGTCGTAGTATGTTGCGCAGAAACATCAGCAAAAGAAGAAATGCTGGATGTTGGTGTTTTTCTGAATAAATAAAAATATAACCCCTTAAAAAATCATTTTCATCTGAATGAGTTTAACGCCACACAATGTAAAGCAGAATTCATGAATATGAAAAAAAAGATCTGGCATAAATCTTTCTGTGATTTGAAATTACAGACCAGTGACCGCTTCCACAAGATCAGAATCGAATACTCCCCGACTGCTTATAATGTTAAGATTTGATCGATGATGTAGTACACTTCTAGTTGCACACCACCGCAAACTACATACACAACGCATTAAGCATATTAGGATGTTAACGCTTCACCGGTAATGTCAATCAAAACCAAATGTCACAATTTCAAAGAGGGAAATATATTCAGCACTTTATATGGATGTCAATATTTTATGAAGTGGTTAAAATGTTGGAAGACAAACACCATTAGAGCATAAGAAGGCTGAAAAAAAATTGCGTATTGAGTGTAAATACTCACTGCACAAGTAAATGCTGACCCACTGAGCCGTTGTCCGTGATTACTTCATTCAGTCTCATCTCTAGATGCACCTTACCCTGTTCAAAAACAAGGACAAGGTGTGGCTGATGAAACGTGACATTGACAAGCTATGATGCAGTGTTGGATCGCTGTAAAGTATTGACTTTTCTTTTATTCAAGTTCATGAGACATAATGAACAAAATTATTAAAATATCACCGGTGTGTACTGATGGTAGATTAAGTAGTGTCATTTTTTAATACCCTTTTTTATTTTATTTTCGTAAAAATCATTGTTATACCTTCACTAAGCGTATTCACTGTAAATCTGTGCTGCCTGCTATTTCATGTCACCTCATTTAAAGGACAACCGACATCACTTTTTTGTTTTCTAACTGACATCAGAAAAACGTTTTATAGCATCTAAAAAACCCAAAACACACAGGTTGATATTTTTAGTCAAATGCAAAACACAAAAAAAAATGACTTAAAATGTCCAAAATCTGCAAAAAATTGAGCTGCGAATTGGGCATTTTCAGAAAGTCCCGCCCCCGGTTCGTGACGTCACCCCAAGACGTCTTGACTTGCTCGAGAATCAAAACAATGGCTTCAGATTCGGAGAATATGCTTTCTTGTTACACATCCAGTTATGAATATGATTCAAATAGTTCTGAAGAGGAAAGTATAAATGTTTGCAATCAATGAAAGAAGGTCTTTAGGGTCATTTTGAGTGATCAAGACTGAGGTGTAGTGTCACAGATAACGCAGAAGATGGCGGAAGAGCTCCGTTGGAAATAGTTTTATTCTTCACCTTGGAATTGTTGTCAATGAATGTTCAAAGAGTTGTCTCGATGTAACATACAATGATTCACTATTGCGTTATTTATGTGTTTTCCTTCTAATTTCGCCATCAACACAAGTACCGCAAAATGCATTGAGGTGATGCAAGGTATGTCCTTTCTCAGTGAGGGGCGTTCCTTCAGTGACGTAGGGTGAGGACTCGTCACCAACTCAAAAACAAGACTTCTGGAATGTTCAGTGCGAGTCTTAAAACGTAAAATATAGCTGTATGCGGTGGAATCTTTGTAAAATACGCTCAGTAGAAGTCATTTGAAGCGATTTTACAAATTATGGACACAACTTGCCCGGAGACGTCGGTTACAGAATTTACAGTGTGTCTGATAAGATCCACCACAGCTGTGGATTTTGTCATCACTCACACAGCTCGGATGTGGTGAAGGCTTTCGGAAGTGTCAGAGTGCAAGAGAACAAGTAAAAAAAAGTGTGTGTGAGTGAGAGAGTAGGATAAGAGTGAGAGATAGAGATAAACAAGACACCCACACACATGCACAGTCTCTGCAGCTCAGCACTTAACGTTCCTGAAGTTATTTTATTGCATCAGCAGACTTAGGTATTATAATGTTTAGTAGATTCCAAGTATGTATTTGAATAAGTAGTCTAAATGACAAGCAAATTTTGTGATTCATTGATAAATGCTTTTTTGTAAATATGACAGATATTTTGTCTCCTCACATTATTTTCATTATTAGAGAAGTTCTTTGGAAAATGGATGCACATATTTGAATTTGAGCAAACGTAAGATGACCCAAATTCCAAAGCAAAGGGGGAGACATTAAAATAAGACCTCGATCACTTTCCAATGGACCTTTTACATTCGAGTGTGTCTGAGTGAATCAGTGAAGCAGGAGATATCCAGAATAATCTGGCGTGGGTTAATGGCAATTTGAGTCAATTCTTTAACAACAAGCAGTCATGGTGGTGTACAGACCACAATCCCTTTTCAATTGCTGCTGTGGACTGCAAATTTCCCCATTGTGGGACGAATAAAGGTATTCTGATTCTGATTCTGATAACCACATGCTTTGACAATAACAAATACAAAATACCATAAAACAGAACAAAACGCGCCTGCATGGCCCGTATCCCACAAAATCTAGAACAGTTGTCTTTTCAAAAACAAACAAACAAAAATGACAGACTATGAAACCATTATGGAAATGTTTGCAAATGTTGCACATGAGTGACTTCCTCCTTGTGTCGTTGCGGTATGAAGCATTGTAATGTGCCCTGAGGAGGAAATTTTATTTCCACCAATATGGTAATGTATGGTATGCCTTAACAATCAATGTGCAAAATGTGTGATTGAAATGTAATCCTAAAGGGCCCATAGTTTCAAAATGATGACATAAAATAACAATCAGACAATTATTAATGGGAACTTTTTAGAACGAGGTGTTCAAATTAAAAGTAAATGTTTTGCCATTAAAACAAATGTAACACATCCATGATGACATGCTTCATATAACAGGGCCTCGTTAAAGACATTTACCTGAACCTCTGAGTTTGGGTCTACAGGCTGAAGGCTAAACCAGTGCTCCTTCCCTTTGTATTTACACAAGTCATCCTTTCGAATGGAAACTTTACCTGAAAAGGCAAACAAAAACACAACTAACTCTAGCTCCACAAAAACTAAACTCTGATTACTGTACAGTATATGGTGACTTACCAACTGGTAAATCCCTTTGGAAAACGCTCTTGGCATAAACATAAAATGATAAACCCTGGAATGGCCGTGGAATCTCAAAGTAGAAGTCTTCACCGTAGAAAGGGCTGGAAGTAAAGGGAAAGCAAAGGGTAAGCAAAGGTTTTGGAAAATACACAGGACTTTTAGCTGCTCTGCCATTGGGTATTACGTAGCATCATCCTGGCATCCCATTGGATAAGAAGTACTTTGTGTAACTGTGTGTGTCCTGGTAGTTAGATCAAGGGTGTCCAAACTTTTCGCAAAGAGGGCCAGATATGGTGTGTTAAAAATGTAGGACGTTCTTTACATATAATAGCAATAAACTCATTCACTGCCAGACAATGTGCAAAAATGTGTCCACACTAGTGCCAGGGTTTTTGTCCTTTTCACACAAATTGCAGGACTCACAGAATAATGAGTTTTAGAATTACATTAACATTCAAGACAGGGTTAGAAACCTTATACAGTGAGACCTCAACTTACGAACTTAATGGGTTCCCAGACAGAGTGGGTAAGGCGAAAAGTGTGTATCTAAAAAAAAAATCCCATAGGAAACCATTAAAATAGGAATAATCCGTTCCCGGGTTTCCATAAAATATACTTTGGAGGCGCATTACATGAGGACTGTAATTAAAGAAATAAACTGTGCTGTAAAATAAAGTTTTATTTCCCTTTTTGATGGTCGTTGATGGCTTATGGAAGGAGAGTCACCTTCCATAAGGACTTTTGGTAACTTAACCTCTGGTGCTGGTCGGTCGTGTGCTTCCGCCGAAAATCACTCCGCCAGCCGTGGTGGAAAATAGTGCTTATTATAAGGTTTAATTTTCATAAATTTGACGTTTGTAAGATGAAAAGTTTGTAAGATAAGGTGTTTGTAAGTTGAGGTCTCACTGTACTCTCTTCTTTTATCAGAAAAAAAGAGTTAATTGCTAAGTAATATGGGTCTGGAGTTATCTGAGCTTGAAATAAGGGTGGCTGATGATTTATATAGTGCTTTAACAACAGCTGAAGCAGTAACAAAGCACTAACATGGACAAAAGGCAAATGCTGCCCACTCGTGGGAGGGAAAAATATTGCAAGAGGTCTGACCAGCACTTTATAGGCACCCCGCAAGAAAAGCAAAAACCCAAACAAATTCGGGAATGGCACTCCATGTCACACTTTTCAATTCCCAAATAAATTTGGGAATGGCAGTGAATGAGCTAATTTAAATACATTTCACATAGCCATTATGTTGTTATGTATTTCAGTGAAGAAATGGTAATAATAATAACAATTTGCACCCATCCCTTGGAGTCAACTTTCCTCCTATTATTGATTGTCATCATTTTAGAAAATGGGGGAGGGGAGGTGGCATTGAATCAATTCCTCATATACTAAATTGTTGTTCCTAATTTAGCCTCTATAAGGCAGCACTTAGTTCACGCAGGTAACAGCGCTACTGCCCAATATTAATTCTACATACGGGCCAAACGTTATTCATTTTATGACTGAAGCTGCGTGCCGGATCAAAATTGACCAAGAGCAAAATTTGGCCTCCTGGCCAGACTTTGGACTTGGACATGCTAGATAGATAGGTGTCTATGCAGCATCACCGTCACGTGCCCCTTTAGACCATGAGATGTTCCAAATGAATCGGCCAGAAAAAAATCATCTCCAGTCGAGCGATCGCTCACTATGATCAGGTTTGCCTTGGACATTGCTCAAAGCCCACAAAAAATGTCCTGAGATCGGTTCTTTAGAATATGTTCGGCAAAAAACACTTCTGAGAGAGACCATGGACTAAAGTGTGCAAAAAATGATGAGGATGCAGTAAAAAGTCAAACGAGCATCATTTTTTATTCATTATAGACAGGCATTTTATATAGTGAGATTACAACATTCCTTATGTTGTTATACAGTCTGCTAAGTGATTATGATATGACTATTCAAAAGGAAGCTTCCTTGCAAACTTTAGAACATCAGAAGTAGCAGGCTAATACAAGAACGGCAGTGAGGGAGGAACAAGTAAAGGAGACAGGAGGTGAGTGAATATTAACTGCTTTAACAGAGGCAGGGGTAGCAAAGAGAGAATCACAGAGGTGAGCGTGGGAGGACGCACTTCCTCAGAGAGTGTAAAATTCTTTTAACCAGCACGGAAATCAAAAGAGAAAAAAAAAACAGCTGATGTAAAACAGCTAAAGAAGACCCTTGTTACATTAGGGGTGCAATTGGCTCCAACACGGTTCTGTAAATCCCGGCTGGGTGAACTTGATGTGAATTGTAACAAAGGTTTTCATGATCATTTTTATAGCGGTGCATCACTAAGTGACACCCTTTCTTCAAAACCACAAAATGTATTCAAAGCCAAGTTCCCATGATACATGTTAGCACTAAATAGTATAATGAATTCACACATTCTTCCTTAAATACAAATACAGTGGACAAGGATGTTATATGATCGTGGATCAAAAGTTTTGAATTAGAAATTAATTTTTGAATCGTTTGTAGGATGCTTTGTTGTGGGATACTAGAAAAAACGTTTTTTTCCCCCGGTATGAGGGGTGCCTGTGAAAGTCATACAACTACTCTATTTTAGAGACAAACTTGATATGACAGGCTGGAAACCACAATTACGGTCAATATCATGGTTCAACTGAACTAAAAATGCACGGTTGTAAATGAGTACAATGATGACAACTGACATCTTTCCAATTCTATTTTCACGTTCAATTTAACTACAATTACAGTGCAGAGGCCTTCATTCAAAATGTGGGACAAACTGCCAACAGAATTGAAGTCAGCACCATTTGTAGATGTTTCTAAATACAGTACCAAAACATTGCTTTTCCGCACGACACACACTCATGATTATGGTCGTTTAAAGCATTTGCAAAATCAATTTTTCGAAAATGTTGTACTTGCAAAGTACATTATTTGAGTAATTTTAGAACACTACTTTTTATTTCCTTACTGAGCTCATAAATGTCTGATATTTTGTTTGTAAATGCTTTTCAACTTCATTTTAATTATGTGATGTGCATCGCGTTTGAAATGTTTCTGAATGTGATTTATGTTACCACGCTTGGCCAAAGATAGGATACTGGTTGGTTGTTTCACATTTTGGTTCTGTTAATAGTAAATCATTGTTGTGGCGAATGCCGCATGGAAAACTGGCGATATGTCACACATTAACTTTCCGTAGCAAGTACTACTTACATTTCTTCTATTTGCTTCTGGTGACCGGCATATACTTTTAATGCATTTTTGCATGCTTCTTCAGCATGCAGCATCCGAGAACAAAAATGTACAGTAAGATTCTACCCTTGACCATAATGCCAAATGTTTAGTAAACCTTTTGCAAACATTTGTGATCTGGAAGAAGCCCCTGATGTGAACGCACATTGTGCTACCTTCGCCAACAAGCGCAAATATTTTCTGCTCAGTGGGATAGGAGCAATTACATAGCGGGCAATAAAGTAGAGGTAAAAATAACAATAACGCATCATCATGGACATCTGTGACCCATGAGAATGCTTGAAATTACAGTATAATTTAACCTACTTACCTGACACTTTTGTCAAACACCTTGGTTCGGAACACCTCTTCCTGATCTAGGCTGACGGTGCAAAAAGTACAAAGGTCTCTTTGTCGGTTTGGACCTGAGACCGGACCCAGATTTTTAGCTTCACCTGCATCACATAAAGAAGCATAAAAAACTTCTTCAGAGTTTATTTGGGGAAGGAGAAAAGCACCATGCAAAGTACATTGCGGTGTATGCCTGTCACTGGCACCAACATACCGCGCAGTGATGGGGGAGGTGATGATGAAAAGGTGAAAAACAGAAGCTAGAATGTTGTCAATATCATCACACCAGGTCAGGTTTGCACTCAAGGGATTAGAAAGACAGAAACGGAGAGCCTTAATTGGCCCCGATGCGCTAATTTTAAATACTGGTGGGGACGTAATTAAGAAAAGCTTCCGGTTAGTCAGGTCAAGCTTTATTGTAAGCATGCTCAATGTGCAACATACAGCACGGATGAAATTACGTCCCTCTATTAACCACAGCGTAAACTTTCAGTGCATTGAAACATACATAGCTAAAATTAGGACAGCTGATGAACTGCATAAAATACACCATATAAAGACAAATATATCTACTATGTTCGGGTTAACTAATATGTTAATAGTTCAAATTTTGTTTCAGAATGACTGGGAAGAGGTCACTTAATTCCAATTTGGATTGTCATGCACCTCCATCAACATTCCACCACGTTAACACGTCACCCTGTAAAAACCAGCACCTAAGATATTCCTCAAGTCATTCATTATTTTGCAGAGCATCTGGTTTCACAATGCCCCCACCCCCCCTGAAATATACACAGAAAGAGAAAAACGAACAATGGGTCAATGCCATTTCATAAGATGGCAAAGTTGAGGTTATAGTTTCTTTTTTGTTCTTCTGTGCGTATTGATTTATAGTAGTGAAACCGACACTTAATTTCTTTTCATGTTCTAACCACATGCTTTTCTGCCTTAGCCTTTTTAAAAAATATTTAGGGTCAACGAGGTACATATAAACACCACAGGACTGTGATAATGGCAGATATCAAAATAAGACAGCATTTTTTGAAAGTGGATTGGTGTTCAAATATACCAAGGCAATAATATAACGTATATAGTAAGTGAGATGTATGCACTTCCTGAACTAACTTAACAAATTGCACAACAAAAAAAATGTCAAATTCTATTGATTCATGACATCAACTAAAAGTGACATTTCTGATACTTCATGTCTAACTCCCTGTCAATGCATTGCTTATTGGTCATTAAAAAACTAATTTGAACTGTTTTAATTGAAATGAGAAAGGGGCAAATTGTAAAGTGTATCCTGAAATTTACGGATCTTGTACTATATTATTATTATTATTATTATTATTATTATTATTATTATTATTACATATATTATATATCACGTTTCATTGACAAGACTGGTTGTACTTCCTGGACATGCACTTTTCATTATGACTGTGTCTTTAAACCAGACATAAACTGTATTTTATTAACTTATAAAAGTAAAAAAAAATGTCAAATGCAGCACAACACACAGACACATGTAACTTAAATCATTTATGCTTCGACAGTACGTAGTTCTCAGCCACTGTATATTGACATTTTTGTTCGGTCTTCCCAATCTCCTAATACAGCAGCCACTGTAGTATATTGTAAAGACGTTTATAAGAAGCATTTCATACAGTGAAATAAAATATCAACGGTAGCGAAAACCTGATTATGAGGTTCATGCTACAGGACTGTAAGGGAAGTCCACAGTCATAGACAACATTGAGTGGGTGTACTCAGAAATAATCGGTTGAGTGACTCTCCGCTCGCCGTCCGTCAGTCCTTTGCTTTCAACATGATTGTTCAAATTATTGTCAATAATGAGTGCTAACGCTCGCTATTGACATGACAACTTCAAAGGTGGCTAACCAGGGCTGCTTCTAAATGCGATTTGCCCAACGGAACACCTGAAGTAAAGACCAGAGGCCACATAAAAGCAAGGCGAGTTCCGTTTTTAAATGCGCTTTTATTTGAACAGCTGCCGTGGCCCCGACATATCATTGGGAACGCGCTGGATGAATGAGATCACCTGCAGCGACATTGACGGGATAAACAGAAGCCGGCAGAAGTAGCCGATGAACAGGCTCTCCTGCCCCCCGACTGGAGATAGATAGCACGCCGCGCCCCTCCGGCTTTGCCTCTCGCTACTGCTAGCTTGTTCCCAGTGGTCACTCAAACGGAGAGAAAAAAAATATCGGCTCTGGCCGCCAAACTTACATATTTTACCACGCAGGCTCTGTAGAATCCGAATCTTCGTGTCGTCCTCTTCCGCCATGGTGAGAGCTGACCGACGTGTATTCAGCGCGGCTTTATCATATCCGTTTATGAATGCAGGCAGGCAGAGTGGGAGAGAACCAGCCCCACAGTCGCGTTACGTCAGGCTCCGTAACACAGCATGCACAGCAAGCAACTGCCTCTTGGAAGAGAAGTTGCCCACATGCGAGGCCACTGCAACGTTGATGGATTTCTCTTCGCGTCCTCGTATTGCAAACAGCCGTGATTGACGGTCATTATTAGAACACAAAATACGACTGAAAGTCGCAACAACGTGGTCGCCCACACTATTCGCACTTGACGCATCCAGCTGCAGCATAAACTCTGGCCTTGTTGATATTCAAACAATAAACTCGCTAACAAACGAACTTTCGTGTATTTTCAGAGCAAGTTCTGTCGCCTGGCCACGCTTGATGTTCGCCCCGCTTGTTGCCAGCCATAATTGACACATTGCCATAATTATAATGACTCATATAATTTCTTTAAAAAATGTACATTCTCCCTGGAGCCAGCAGGAACGGAAAGTTAGACAAAACACTAATGATATGACATCAAAACATAACTTTAATTATAATACATGACAACAATCACAATTTCATATATATTCGATATAGAATCCATATTTGGAACGACGGGAAAATAGTGGCATCTTGTGGACGAGTTACGTACAAGTACTGTCGACCACAAGATGCCCCCCATACATTTAGAAAAATAAAGCTGTGACATTGTTACTTATAAAATGTTTAAGATTCACCATGAAGCAGCGACGTGCAGTCAGGGGAGGCACGTGAGGCTGTGCCTCACCTGCCATCATGGAAATATCAAATGACAAAATAAATTAAACAGTTATATTTATTTTGTGATTTGTACTTTAACGTTCTTTTCCATTTAACTTGACCATTTTTTGATGTTTTTTCAAAATCGCTGAATGTTCACATTTACCGTTCAAATACTAAGTAGAGACGAGCGGTGAGGCACCAGCCGGCTGAGCCTCACCATGGATTGTGCAATCACTATGCTAACTGCTGGCTTGCTCTGCAGTGAGACCGCATTGCTGTCCCTCTGCATATCGCTATTAAAGTGTTCAAAAGCTTTTAGTATATGAACTAAATGTCTACACTTTAGCTGGTGTATATAATGTACAGTCACTGTACATTATAAACACTGTACTACAGTGTTTATTTTATTTTATTTTGATCAAAACTATGTGCATAGGTGAGGCACACAGTTTTCCTGCCTCATGATAGGCGGCGCTGGTGATTAGAGATTCTTCTTGCGACTCCTCGGTTGCAGAATGATAGAATTAGTGAGAGCAAGCGACAGTAAACAGTTAGCAAGTTACGTGCAACCATCCAGTCATTTTTTTCGTGTTGTTTGGCCTTATTTTCAGAATGGTGGATTACATATCTAAATTGAAAGAATTTTCTAAACTGGACTTTCAATCGAAGCAGGAGATAATAATTAAAGGAAGACCAACACCGGACTGTATAGCTCACAAACGGTGAGGGATGAATGTAAATCTCCTGGACAGCTTCTCAGCGTTTTGGCCAAGAAGGATCTCATTGAAACTATTCCTGAAGCGACAAAGTTGCTCCAGATCATGCTCACTGTTCCAGCTACGACAGCATGGAGCGGTCATTCTCAGCACAAAACACTGAAAACATACAGTCGGAACAGGACTGATTAAGGACGACTTTCTTCACTGGCAGTGATCTCCATTGAGACAGAGAGACTTGGACTTCATTTATAAGTAAAGGTAAACATGATAATAACATTTTTTAAATGTTTTTTTTTCTATCCTACAGTTTGTATACAATATATAAAGAATGCTGACATGATATTTTAAACAAAACACGTTAACTGTTGCCAATCAAAAGGTGAATAAGCTACTCTGGAGTTCATGTTTGTGAATCTGACTGTGATGACGTCAGTGCCTCACCAGCCATGAACCTCACCGCACGTCACTGCCATGAAGACTAATATTTACAGCATACCTTTCTGAAAGGTGACTTTTATATATTTCAACTACCAACAGCTCACCTTTAAAACATTTTTCAAAGATATGAAAAATATGAGAATGCAACCCATCTATACTATATCATTAATGTAATCTGTTAAGCGGTACTACATTAAATGTTAAAATTCTTTCTGCATATCAGGGTACAGTGAAGAACCTACTCAGCAAGACCTCCTTCGGTAAGACTTCAATTCACATCTTGTACATATCTTGCACTGCTACTTCATTCCCAACAATTTACATTTCCTGTTACGCATCAGTGCCTTCTACAGTACCTGTAATATTCAAAGGTAAAGTGGGAGCAATGTTAGCGAGACCCAGGCAATACAGATACAGTACTTGTTTTTGTTGTTATTTTTTTACAGTTGGATAGTTTTTTTGGCTTGTTCCTCAATCACATATCCAAAATACTGTTATGTAATATTAAATGAATAAATATGTCGACCACTAATCACAAATTGAGATGGTAATGTGGAATACAAGTCATGAAGTGGATACTTTGTCTCAAGGTAGAAGATGTTGCTCTTCGAATGATGAGAAATATTTGTGAAGGTATTTACTGTAATTTTGTAAAGATGTCTTCTCTTTCAGTTAAGATATATGACATTAGGCAGTGCTTTACAAAAAATGCGAAATCAGTTCTTCCATTCAGAAAACAAACAACAGGATGTAACGGTTTAGTACATGAATAATAATTTATTTACATTGTATGTGGTTTATATACTGTGATTGGCTGGCAACCGGTTCATGGTGCATCCCGCCTACTGTCCAAAGACAGCTGGGACAGGCTCTAACACTCCCTGTGGACCGAGTGAGGACAAAATGGTTCGGAAAATGTATGGATGGATGATTTATACATTGAATACTGTATATCAAACACACCAAAATTGGGACCTACTGCTTCTGTGTGTTGAATACAAAAAGGGATTAGAAAGCCATTAAATTGCAATTTAACCACTCAATGGAAGTATGAGAGTATGTAGTGCAATCCATGATGTCCTCCAATTTTATTGGCATGGGATTGCAAGAAATCAACGTTTTTTTTTTTGTTTTGCCACGAAAAGTTAAAACATTGCCTTCAATTTTAGGATGTATTCAATCGAATTCATTTTCAGAACAAGCAAACATGTCATAAAACACAATTTCAACCTACTTATGGGAAACGTCTCTTTTTGGACCCTCAATCCCGCGCATATGAATTGGTTCCTATAAACAATCAAAGAAAACGTCTGGTTCAGAAGGTCTTCAAAATCTATAAAAGTTTGTGTGGGGTCTTCATAACGTCGATAAATTAAATTATGAACTCACCCACTGATGACAATAAGATACAAGCAGATGTTAGACCTTAATATTCAGTGTGTTCTTTCCAAACATTTTATCAAGCTGCTGCAAAGAAAACTCAAGTACATTTATTACTCGTCCAAGTGACTCAAAGTGAAATCTTTATTTCACCTCCTGTCAGTGTCTATAGTTAAAGAGCTTTAGAAAAAGGTTTCGTCTTTACACATCTTTTTCTCTGGCTTGTGTAGAGAGACGGGGTTGTCTATAACGTCTGATGTTGACGGTTTGCAGGATATCTGTCCATCATTTACGCTGTCGACTTCCAAATTGTCCTTGTGCCTACTGCTATCTCTCTTTAGAGATTGAGGTTTGAAAGCTTGATCCAAAGAATCTGGTGGATTTATTGTTTTTTTCACTTTATGTTTGATTTGATGTGTTTGTGAGGGTGACGTGAAGGTGAACATAGTCTCAGTCTGGTGTGACAAGGAACTTTTAATGTGCGTGTATGTAATGTCCTGGTGCGGAGTCATAGTCATGAACTCTGTTGCATCCTCAGTTTTAGGCTTCTTCATGGGAAAATATCCTCCTTCCTCAAATTGCATGTCAGAACTTTCTTGATTGTCATCCTCTTCTGTTTTGATGCAGTCTCTTTTGACGTCCGTATTCAAGTTATCCATGTATTCCGAACACGGTTCACTGGTGTAGCTCTCTCCAGTTGTCTCCTGGTGTTTTTTCTCATGGCTTCTCTTGGTGGCAAGGTAGAGAAACCGCTGCGGACAGAAGGAACAGCGGAACTTCTTCTCTGGTTTGCCACTCCAGGTTGAATTATCAAAGCAGGAGCCATTTTCCATACAACTGTTGCAAATGTAATCGTTGCCGCTAGGTGTCTCCCCCGGGGGGCCCTGTTTCCCACACGTGTGACAGAAATATGGGTGAGAACCAATAATATGAGCTCTTAAACCTGTCTCGGTGATAAAAGAGCTGTCGCAAATGTCACAATTGTAGGTTGTTCTTGGGCTACAACTTCTGTGGAGACTACGTTTCACATCTTCCCCACCTGAGAGACCATCTCCTGTTTGCCAACTGTCCAATCGAGCGTCAGTGGCACTGGTGTCAGTTCTGACTGTCTCTTTGTAATCATGGAACAAAGCTTTCCTGTGCTTGAATCTCCGCTTCTTTTTCTTCTTTTTAGATTTGTAAGAATAGTAAGGACGCCAAAGCTCATCAGCCAAGTCACAATCATTAGGATCCTCGTGGGCCTCGGATATTAAACTTGAAATGTCTGGTCTGAATCGGAGTTTGGAGTTCTCCAAAGTGCCGCCTGGATAGAGCTGACTTTGGCTCTCCACCTCCCCCAGTTTTCTCATTTCTCTTTTTTTCCTTCTTGGGAAGAGCTTGGACCCTTTGATTCTGCGGCGGATGATGGCTTCATCCCCTATTTTTACCGTTATCTGGCATAACGGTATCGCTTCACCATCTGAAGATGGACCCGGACACACAGGTTTGGCAATGTAGGTTTGCGTCTTTGAGCCCACTATTTTATTGAGGCTCCCTTTCTCAGTATTTGAGCGGAGCATGTCCTTTGTCATTTTCTCAACTCGTTTTGCAGAAGCGGACAACTCACTGAGCTTTTCCACAGTGTTCAGTGAGTTGAAGAATGTTACGTTTGGACTGATGTGATGTGAGGTGATAAGATCAAGAGGGTGACCGGGATCACCCTCGGAGCAATTCGCTGAGTCAGAGTTTGGGACTGTACAGTCAAAGTTAAAGAAGGGTGAACTATGCTCAGTATCTTTTCCTGTTTCGCTCTTGTGATAATCATGGCGCAAACTTTGGTCAATATCTGTTTTACAGGGCTTGTCAAAGCTGATGCGCGGCATGACAGGAGCCACCATCTTTGTTGTTGCCATGAAAGTCAAAGGCAATGAAACACCGTCAAGGCAACCGCTCACATTATTTCCCTCAAACTGAGGGCCGAGAATATTGTTGTCAAGTTGTCCTTGATAGTCTGCCCCATCACCTTCCAAATATGTCTGACTGTATGTCTTATATCGCTTTTTCCTAAATTTCATAGGCAGAAGCCTGTATAGCTTAATTGGATAAACACTGGCTTTCAGACCACCGTTGGCAGATTTTCGCTTCATGGCGAGTGTAGGATCAATCCCGTGAAAAGACTTTTGGTGGTTTTTTAAGATATAATAAGTCATGAATGTTTCCAGGCAGAAAATACATTGATAGCGGCGTTCGCCTGTATGCCAGACTTCATGTTTGGTCCGGTACTCCGCCAATGCAAACACTTTATTGCAGTAATGACAGGGGTAAGCCCTCTGCCAGGAATGTACATTCTCATGGCGTTTCAAACTGGAAAGTGTGAAATATACCCGTTTACATACACTACAGTTGTATATTCTCTGATTGACTCCTACCCTTTTTTTATTTTCATCTTTTGGGAGCTGTAATTGATCAACAAGAAGGGTGTCGGCCACTGGGTGGTCAACAGGAGGAAATTGAGTTCTGGTGTCCTCCTCGCTCAAAATGCGAACTGAATCCAGGTCCACCTCTTTACCAGAATCTTGTTGAGGCTTTCCCAAAGCCTTCGAACAATTTTGCTCATGGTTGCGCATCCGTTTCGGATGGATAAATTTTTTATCACAAAACTTGCAAAACAAATGACTATCGGAAAACCTTTTATGTTTCTTGGAGTGAAACGCAAGGAGACACTCACTTTTGAATACCTGTGGACAGCGTTTACATTCATAGATTGAGGCGCTGTCCTCCGTTTGAGGAGGAAGATTCAAAGGACTTGAAGCTATTTGGACATAGCTTTTGGAAAAAGGAATAACTGCAGCGCTGGGCTTATCTTGTTCACTTTGTGGAAAGGGTGTCGTTGGGGTGAATGTATTATTTTTTTCCGTGTATTGTTCCGTATGTGTTGGAAATGCATTTCGAAAAAAAGCACCTCGAAGCCTGTGGCGCTTTTTGAGTGGGCCTGAATTCCGGTAAGTAGTTTGCTTTGGCTGTAGTGCTGCAAACTTTGACACCTTCTTGCTGTCCCATTGACTCGTCTGACTTTTTTCCTCAGGTACTTTAATGATAGCATATGAGTGGTCTAAGAAAGTGGGGGTTTCATGGATTCCATCAATGCAAGAGTACTTTAGGCAACCCGCTGGGAGCTGCCCTTCATCTGGTGTCTGCCTACCGTCTCCTAGTGGGGTGAATGGATTGTTCCCAGGACCCACCTCAGTAATAGAGAAGGCATTGGTGATTCGTGGTCCTCTTGAACCATCAATCTCCTCAGGTCTGGTGACCTCCTCCTTTGTTTTTTTACTGCTCCAGTCTATGGATTTAACACGGCCCAGTTGGTTTTGATTCTTGTCCTTTTTCTCTTGCCCCGAAAGCTTCTCTAAAAAGGGAATACCAAGTATTTTCCCTGCTGCTATCAGCTCCTTCTTGTCCTCGACACAAGGCGATGTCACCTTTGCGGAGTAGATAAAATTGAGGACACAGGCAAAAACTTCAGACTTTAGGTCCATCAGTTCCAGCACACGGCTAGAGCTCCATGTCTCGTTTGACAGAGCATTCTTGAAGTAGCCACTGCAAGCTGCCAGGATGTTCTTGTGGGCACGAAACTTCACATCCTCCACTACAATAGTCACGTCGCAGAAAAGGCCTAGTAAGCGCTGCTCGTTCAGCTTGCTGAGCACGGTGTGAGGATGAAAACTATCCATCAGGTTCTAACTGAAGCAACGCATCGCAGCCATCTAAAAAAATAGGACAATTACATTAGATATACAATTTATTTTGGGAAATATAAATCAAGAACAACATAAAGACCCTTCACAAAATGTAGTTAATATCATAACACCAGATGGCAGTAATGTCCAGATAGAAAAGCATCTGTGCCAGCGTGTCAATATTCCAATGTAAATCAAATGACTCTTTGTAATGGTACTACTTTATCCGGTGTATCGTAAGTAAGGATAAGCAAGTATTTGTATGACGGCATAATAGAAGATCCGGTTTATTCACTGTCTCTCTGCAAGATGACTCATCGCAGCAAGTTTATGTGATCAAACTGTGGCAGTGACCATGGTGTAAGTGCAACTAAATCAGGGGTGTTCAATACGTCGATGATAATAAGTTGAGTTTATAATTTTTTTTAAATAACAGTTAATAAAAATAATTACGTTAATAATAAGTTGAGTTGTTTGGTATAAAATCTAGACTAGCCTATCAGCCATCCCTTTACTTGATTGAGACACCGGACAACCAATCAGATGACATCTCACTACAGCGTTAGAAACACTGCGAACTCAAACTACACTTTTGCTAATGTTAACAAGCTAGTCGTTCGTTACATTCTTATTTTTCGCTCGTTTTTTTCCTCTTAAAAGTAAGATAGGGTATAAAAATCAGTCGGGGAGATGGATCTTGGACGAAGTAAAAAGTATCACTTTCATACGGAATCGGAGGAGGACTTTTTTTTCACGATGACATATTCAAAGTGCGTTTGTCTCGTCTGCCAGTTATCAGAGTGAACGCAGGTAATGGCCTAACAATGTACATAATTATGTTGTGCAACATATGTGGTTATACATCAACACAAGTTGTAAGAATCCTCAATATAGTTCTAAATAAATATAATGGGTAGATCATTTTGAATTAATCATTTCAAAAGTAGCTCCCATGCTGAAAGAGTGTTAGCACTCATGTTCTAAATCATTTAGACATGTCAAATTTTAGCATGTCTCACTTGATTGTTTCTTTTGGGCAAAAATCACCATCAAAATTTTCATCACGTTGACATGCATTCAATTTTGTTTCAACTTCCAGACTTTTAAGTAAGACACATTAGATCAGAGGTCCCCAACCCCCGGGCCGTGGACCGGGACCGATCCGTGGCTCATTTGGTACCGGGCCACGCAGAAAGAATAAATAATTTACATAAAATAAAAAATGGAAAATTACCAGATTACATCCGTCTATGACTTACCCTTGACGCACGTCAAAACGTTTGTCTAGGTCACGTAATACATACCACTAAAATTAGACCACCGTAAGCTAGCAAAATGAGTAAAAAACAAACATCTTTGGAAAGTTTCTTTATCCGCCGGTCCGTGGTGCAAAGAAGGTTGGCGACCACTGCATTACATTGTAAAAGTAATTGCACAACAAATATAATATGGCTACCATTTTTTAAAAGCACTCATATTGCTGAAACTACAACCAGCCTCCTTGTCCACATTCTCCAACAGGATTCTGTTGTTATGGCAACCTACTATTTTTGCGCAGTATGTTGAGATGCAGTATCTATTGTTGTCAACATTTTTAACAAACATTTTATTTTTTGAGAAACCTACACTCATAGTTGCTCAGTAAGCGATATCATCTTTGTCTCCACTTGATGCTTCTTTGTTTCTTACTTTGTCTGCACCGGACATTGTACGAAACTGAATTTCATATCAGAGCATGTGATGTGTCATAGCTTATCTTTTCTTAAGATTCAACTTGACATTTTAAGGATGCCATATCACGCTTAGATACAAAAATATATTCATGTATCTATGTTTAGATTAAACACTTTGATCCCACAGGTTGACCAGAAATTTTTACATCGTCCCTAGACCTCATGATTTCACAACACCTCAATATATAGGACCGCTGAAGGGATTTTTTGGTCATCATATTACATAGGATTCACTTCTCCTCAAATGTAAAAATATTTTTGTACTACCTTCACAAAGATAACAGGCAAAAACATCCACCATGTTGCACACCTGGAACGCGTGCATCAACACCTAATGTAAATTGCGATCAATCATGCAAAACATACCTTAGAGCAACGTAGTGTCCATTATCTATACACCTCAAACCTACTTTACAAGAAAAGGAATGGTTTCATGGGAATAATACTTGAGTCTTATTTTCATAGTCGGCGAACAGGGTAAGAGCAGTATTTTCAAACATCAGCGCTTCTCTTCCTTTCTGTATGATGATGATGATTTCAGTTTGCTTGTCCTTTACCTCCATCTGAGCAACCCAAGTCCAAGAGTCAATCTGCCCTGCTTTTCTCTTTTCAGGCTGTCCTTTCCTCTGTCGTGTAGCTATACTTGGGAGGATGGGCTCGCCTTTGTGCTCGCTGGGCAACCGGCACGCATTTTGCAGGAAACTGCAACTTTATTCAAGCGTGGCAGCGGGTTATCGAAAACCGAGCGACTCTTGGCGCTACATCACCCAAGCTCTCTGCCTGATAAAAGAGTCAAAGCAAATGCATCACTGGTAGCAAGAGTCCTCTGCTTCTTCAGAAATGCCTCATTAATCCCCCACTGCAAAGTACCGCCGGATATGTATAGATGTCATATGCAATCCAATGCTGATCAAAAATAATAATGCACAGGGTTATTTCATGCACGGTCTCACCCAGTATGTTACAAACATGCTCTTCTTTGCCTGTGCTCATACGGGGGCAGTGGTTGGTAATGCAGAAGCGGAGAGAAGATGGCGGCAAGGGTAGTCCGAATTTGTACCACTGCAAACCAGGAACAGATTGCTCTAAATGATTTCACTCGCAGTTTCAATGAGTATGGCAACTGAATGTTTGGAGCAAAACAGTTCAGTAACTGGAGCAAGATATGCAGACATAGAGGGTGTTGATTGATGCACGGGCAATGGATGCGTCAGCATTGCAGACGGTGTGGGGGAAGGGCTGAATCTGAACCCACCATGACACTCTGAGCCTCTGAGGATGAAAACGGGGCTTTTCGTTCTACCGCTCAGTGCGGGAGGGGCTGTCACATGACACGATTCCGTCTCCTCAATATGGCTCTCAACAACACTGACCACTGTTTGTAAAAACGAACTGATCACCCAAACTTACTATACATACCACAGTAAAGCAATTACTAATGTCTCACAAATACAGATAACCAAACAAAGGATGTACAACACATTAGCCAGAACAGCAGCCAATGCACGAGTTTGTGCTTTTTCACCCTGTGGGTGCAAGGACTCCCTTCACAGCAGCCCCACTTGCTCGCCGTGCTTTTAGACTGGTGCTTTAGACTGGTTTACTCTATCCAAATAGGTCGATGGCAGATGAGGTTATCTCATTCACTGCCAAACATGCGCAAAAAAAATGTGTCCACTCCAGTGCCAGGGTTTTTGTCACTCGACATCCAGGACCCACAGAATATTGACTTTTAGGACTACATAAACATTGAACATAGTGTAAGAAACCTGAGACTTTCTTCTTTCATCAGGAAAAAAAGAGGTAATTATTAAATTATATGTGTCTGGAGTTATATGAGCTTGAAATGATGGTGGCTGTCCAAAATACAATACAATACCAGTGTCTGAAATAACATCTGCCGGGATGCCCGGGGCGTGCAACCATTACGTCGGGCGTACTACTACAGAATGTCTCCGCCCGGGTGGCCGACAACTTTTCCAAGGAAAAAAAAACGAAATGTTTTTTTTTTTTTCAAATCAAACGTCTGCTTTATTATTTAAATCTGTGTTGATCCGTATTGATGGCGAAATTAGAAGGAAAACACATAAATAATGCGATGGTGAATCGTTGTGTGTTGCACCGAACAACAATTTGATATTCGCTGACAAAAATTCTCAGGAGACACATAAGCCCATTTCCATGGAGCTTTGTCGCCATCTTCTGCCTTTTTTGGGTGCTACATTTCTGTCCAGATGCCTCAAAATGACATGGAATAAATTCTTTAATCGATTGCAAACATGTATGCTTTCCTCTTCAGAACTCTGAATCTGAAGCCATTGTTTTGATTCTCGAGCAAGGCTAGACGTGTTGGCGTGACACCACGAACAAGAGGGCATGCGAAAATGAAACTCCCAGGGTGATTGGGGTCCAGTGTACACTAATACGAAAATGTGTAACACCCACATCATTTAAAAAGTATATATTGTTTAAATCCCCATTTCCCCCTCAACGCCTCACGGTTGACATGGGACCAGTCCACAGACTACCGGTCGAACGTAATCAACTGGTCTGGTACTCATGATTTTTGAAGATTGGTAAATCTTTATTTACTTGACGGCCGACCCTTGTAGACGAGTGGTTAAAACGTCAACTTCACAGTGCAGAGGTACCTGTTTCGATTTCAACTCCGGCCTTTCTGTGTGGAGTTTGCATGTTCTTCCCGTACTTACGTAGGAGGTCTTTAGGTGCGAGTGTGAGTGTGGATAGTACTTTTTTTTCTATGTGCCCTGCGATTAGCTGGCAACCGTTTCAGGATGTGCCCCGCCTACTTCCCGGTAAGAGCTAGGATAGGCTCCAGCACCCACACCACCCCACCCACAACCCGAGTGAGGATAAAGTGGTTCGGAATATGAATCAATGAATGCATGAATTGAAGAATGAACAAATTAAAGAATGAATGCATTTAAAGGACAACCGACGTCTCCGGACAAGTTGTGTCCATAATTTGTAAAATGGCTTCAAATGACTTCTACTGAGCGTATTTTAATAAGATTCCTACGTTTTAAGACTTGTGCTGAATATTCAGGAAGTCTTGTTTTTGAGTTGGTGACGAGTCCGTATGTGACGTCACTGAAGGAACGCCCCTGACCGAAAAAAGACACATTGTAGCAGTCCTTCCATCACGTCAACATATTTTGCTGTACTTGTTTGGTCTGAAAACCTCGTGTTGCACCAAAAACCTGGCAGAAAAGGGTGACCAAGCTCCATGGAAGGAATTTATCAGCCTGTGGAAACGGGCTGATTAATTCAACACAGAAGCCTAGATGCCATTTTCTGCCTCTTTTTGGGTGATACATTTCCCCCCAATGTTGCCTCAAAATGGCACAGAATAAATTATTTAATCGATTGCAAACATGTATGCTTTCCTCTTCAGAATTATTTGAATCATATTCATAACTCGATGTGTAACAACAAAGCATATTCTCAGAATCTGATGCCATTGTTTTGATTCTCCAGCAATGCAAGATGTCTTGGCATGACGTCACGAACTGGGGGCAGGACTGTCTGAAAATGTCCAATTCGCAGCTCAATTTTTTGCAGCTTTTGGACACTTTAAGTCATTTTTATGGGTGTTTTGCATTTGAATAAAAATATCATACTGCGTGTTTTGGGTATTTTAGGTGCTATAAAACGTTTTTCTGATGTCAGTTAGGAAACAAAAAACTGATGTCGGTTGTCCTTTAAAGAGTCTTCTTACAAATGAGTCGCTATACAGTACCTATGTATTTTACTCAGCATGGTTTCTTATAAAACATTACCAACTATCCAAACAATAAAGGTAAGGAAAAAATCATGTTATTTCTTAGATTTTCAAGACTCAAACATAATTGTGTGTAGGTATAATAAAGATGCCAGACAAAGTCACATTTGATTTTCTAGATCATAGTACTGGTATTTGACAGTTGAGAGAGATGTGGTTACAGCGCATTCAGCTGACACAGCTACATTATTCAAGATCATCAAAGAAAGCTTGAGTTTTTGTGATTAGTTGTTTTTTTTTTTGTTCATTGAAATTTGAAGGGTTGTGGGTGATAACAGCACTCTTCTCACTGGTGTGTTAAATGTAGTTTGACTTCTAAATATTTTATGGTATGTATTTAACTGATACTAAAAGTATATAAAGGTTGCAAGACATTTAAAAAAAAAGCCTGACCTAATATTCACTAACTAACATTCACACTCTTGACGCGCATCCATGAAATCTTCCATGTCACCACAACAAACACTTTGAGTTGCTTACCTAAAGATGCAGAGATTCTTGAATGTGCAGCCTTGGCAATTCTTGTCGAGTTTGAGACCACTCGGGTCTTGTTCTGCCTTCGCTCTGAATCAGGTGTGTGCCATGGTCTCTCTTCAGTGTTGTCGAGTAGCTTTCTGTGGCACATGCTCCTGGCATTGAATCCACGATTCTTTCATTGCCATGTATAGCTAGTCGGCTGCTGAGAGCTGCAGCCACTGCTGCGTCACTCTCCTTGCATCACTGACCCACAAAGACAAGCTTGAGGCTGGGGATGAGGGAAAACAACAAGAGGCACTTCATAATGCCGTTCCAGCAAACATACAGTCGATGAGGCCACCATTCTGCCTCTGATTCAGGCCGAGTGCGGTAGTATCCGGGAAGGGTATGTCACACACATCCTTTATTGTTATGTAATGAACATTTTTTTCTCATCTGCGGGGCGGCTGAAAAGGCAGTATCCGGTATTTGGAGTCTAATAATAAACCAGTCACTTCGAGTCAAATTATGTGTAGTCATGTTCGGGCAGATCATTTAACATAGCAAGCTAGCTAGCTGAACTTGACACTTAACGTGCTTAGACTGTATTTAGACATACTCTCCATCTTAAAGTGGCATCATCTTGATCATTACGTGGAACACTACACAATGAAAGTTATACAAAAAGCACATGCCCCACCTGATCGTGTAGGTGTTTATATTTCCAGTCGTTTTTGTACCATCTGTTTAACTAGTAAAAAGTCTCCAGGAGAAACAAATACAATATATAAATGAAATGCGCCTACCTCTTTTATGGTATCGTCCCTTGTCTGTGCAAGTTTCGGGTGACGTATGACTTTTTCTTATGTGTCTGAAATGTGTTGTAGTCAGTAGGCCTGAAATGGAAACAAAATGACAGCGCTTGTTTTGCACACGTTACCGTTGTGTTCCCCCGCCTACTCGCGTCATCTGACCGACCGACATTTTTCTTAGCCCCGTTACGACATCTGCTGGCTACCGGGGAGAACATACAGAGAGTGTCGTGCCGATTACTTCCAGTAGATATCGCAAAGGCTTGACTGGAACACAAATAAACATGAACAAGGGTGACAAGTGACCGTTGACCTTGTAATGAAGTCACACTCCGAGTTTATAGGTTTTATTGCTTGTCTCTTGTCCCCCATACATTGCATGTCAACATGTATACCTAATGATAGATTGTGGAAACTAATTTGATAGTATGCAACATTAAATCTATTCACTTTCGAAGATATATAGTCAACAAAATTACATCTGTATTTCTGCATAATTACAACATTTGAAACGGGGTGTTCTTGAAAGTCAATGACGCTGTTAGCAAAAATGTCATGAATAGCCCACTGTGTGAAGCGCCCCTCCCAAAAAAAGTAAAACTCATGTCTTTACGTGCGGAAATGTGTTAATTTAAGGTATGTGGCGGACACTTTACCGCCATCAACATATCGGTGCCAAGTCACTTTTCTCAAAAGTTAGAAAAGGCAAGCATCTAAGTGAGCAACGGCGTTCCAATGCGGCTAAAACCGGAAGCGAATATCAGAATATGTAACCTAGTCCCTGCGCGGATGAATCTGGCGGATCACCGCTGTCGGGCTCTCAGCTGATGTCAAACGAGAGGTAAGAGAGGGACAGAAAGAGAAAATAGAGGAGCTGGTGCACTGTCTGTTACAACTGCAACACTGGAAGAAATAGGTAACACCGTTCAGACAAATGTATCGCTTTTCAGTGACACCTGGCTTGACTGCCTTAAGACGTATCGAAAAATCCACATTCGCATTTGATAAAACGAAATATTGCACCAGGCTTTGTTTAAGGTCTCGAATCCTGTCTGTGCGTTTCTGTTTTTGTCTCTAAAAGGAATCCGAGGCCATTTCGTTTTGCTAGCTGGCGTGAAAGTACTACCACCTAAAAATGAGATTGTACACTTATTTCAACGTGACTCGTTTGCAGCCTTGCGTATGTCGTTTGACTGGCGCAGTGAATCCGCAGTTCAGAGAATCACATCTCGTCTTGCTGGTGAAAACGCAAGCTAGCCACAAGAAGGCATGCTAATAAAAAGTAGCTTCGGTGCCAGTGTTAGCTCGTAGCTGTATCCCTCTTGTTTGGATTGGCAACGTTCAGCGTCAACGACGGTCTCCTATTGCACCCAATTTAATGTTACGGTCAGTATTTTATTTTGAACTGAGCAGCTACCACGGACCCAGCCAGTCGATAACGAAGCTCTGGTCAGCCATTATGTCAGCTCACTGTTTTCAAGTAAACAAATGGAAGCGTCTGCTATCGTATCTGGCTAAGCTAGGTTTAGCCTCAGAATAATGCGTGAACAACCTGGTCGTAAGCGCTAATGTGTTTACCGTGTTGGTACAGCACGGTATATTTCACTGATTTAATTGTCAGATGTCGCGTGTCCGCTGAACTTGTGTCGGCCTCTGAAACATTAAAGACAAACGCGAGTTGGCGTCACTGAGAGTAGGACATTGGCCTTCTATCATCTCGGAAAACATTGGTGATCCTTAGCTTGCTATCCTGAGTTAGCCATACTTGTGAGTTCTGCGTTCACATCGACACTCGCGGAAGAGATGCTGGATATGCCTGGTAATAGTTTATTTTTCATTAATTCAACTGTTTTGCGTTGCTGTCTTGATCATCACATACAACAGCACGTCATTTAAGCTAAACTTTCCCGAGAGTACCCTTAAGTGCTGTAGTTAGCCAGTATGGTCTACAGACCAGAAATGTCACACGATAGTTGGTATATAACAAGTGAGTTGGCGGTGCATTTATTGTAGCATGTTGGCTTGCCGTGTGTCATTAATCGCCTTCGATGTAATCGTGTTCGATATGTGACGCTAACCGCATTGTTTGGTGATCGAATGCGTATCCTGTCAAAAGGGCCCTGTCTCGACATGATTTAAAATAACATTGAACTCCACGAACGGGGTAGATTCAATGGACATCGGGCAAAGAAAAAGATAACCGAGTTTGTTTGTGAGCTTCAGGTTGAAAGGTGGACACACCGGTACGCCAACTACGCATTTAATCAACCAATGATCCTTTATCTGCTATACTTTTAGCCAACTGGTTGTTCTGTATGCGTTTGCGAACAACGTGTCCTAATAATAGCCATTAACCAATTGTCAACCAGTTTTGGTTTGGGCTCTTAACATGCATACAGTGTACAAAAGGGGAACATTCTTTGGTAAAATGTAAGGTACTAGCATAAAATGCTAGTCGGCGATTGTAGAGAGCTACGTCAAAAACCCAGTTCTCTGTGTAATGATATGAGCAAATCATATTTGCGTGTTCAACTAGTGATGCCTGGCTAAAGACCAAAAGAGCATGCTCGCTGCTGCAAGTTAGTCTAATGAGAGCCTACGAGAGCCACACATGTCAATTGCCTTCTTCCTCTAATCAACACAGTCGTCCTAATAAAGAACCTCAACTCTATCCAGAAGTGGTTTCATTTACCGAACCCGCTGACACAAAGTAATAAATGGTGTCAGAATTGGTCTGGAAGACAAGAGGACGATAAAAGGACTTGGAACGGAAGATTCCATGGAGGAAAGACATTGAGCACAACCCCCGGCAGAAAATTGCAAAAATGGAAGCTTTACGTCCACCCACAGCTCTCCAGCTAACAGATAACGTGGCTGAAAACTGGAAGAGATTTAAGCAACCTTTAGAACTGTATTTGTCTGCAATTGGAGCTGATGAAAGCCATGTGAAGATGAAAGCATCCATGTTTTTGCACGATGTGGGAGAGGAAGCTCTAGAGGTCTACAATAACTTCACATTTGATGCTGAGGATGACAAGATGAAGCTTTCAAAAATAATGGAAAAGTTCGAAGCTTACTGCATTCCGAAACGCAATGTGACGTTTGAAATGGATGACATCATCATTTGGGGTGCCACCAGAGCTCAACATGACGAAAGACTGAAAGCTGTGCCAAGTGTAGAAAACATGCCAAGGCCACAATGCAAAAAAAGATGTACCACTACACCCACACCAAGCACCAGAAAGACCATACCAGAAGGTGGGTGCTGACCTGTTTTCGTGTCAAGGTAAAGATTATCTTTTGGTCACAGACTACTACTCCCTGTATCCAGAAGTTTGCAGACTGCAAGCTACAACAGCAGATGCAGTGATAACATGCATGAAGGCCATATTTGCTCGAAACGGGAAGGCAACCCAAATGTTCTCTGATAACGGTCCACAATTCGCCAATGATAGTTCAGAAAGTTTGCGAAGGAGTGGGACTTTAAACACATAACCTCAAATCCACATTATCCACAATCCAATGGATTGGTGGAAAGTTCTGTCAAGACTGTTAAACGTCTGATGTACAAGGCATCAGACAGTGGAACGGATTTCTACCAGAGCTTGCTGGTGTATCGCACAACGCCGCTCGAGTGTGGTATGTCCCCGGCCCAGCTACTCATGGGACGTGTGCTGAGATCCAACTTACCCATCCCGGAAAACCTGCTAAAGACAAAGGAAGGTGAGAAACTGAGGAAGATCAAAGCACAACAGAAACAAAAATTCTACCATGACAGAGGAACACGGAACCTACCTGAACTACACACCGATGACAAAGTACGGTACAAAGACAAAACAGACACATGGTCACCGAAAGGGACTGTTCAGAAAGTGCTGTTTTAAGAATAAACCGCTGAGATCTTCTCAAAGAACCAACCATAGCAAGTCAACGAACAGAGACTATCACAGGGACTGTTATGACCCCTCTAATTCCAGGACATGCTATCCGCAAATCCTCAAGGAAAGTGAAACCACCTGAGAGACTGATTGAAACCATTTAACATGTTTTCTAAGTGATCATGTGGTGAAAAAATGATTGAATGTTTCATTTATTATTGCAAAATTTGGAAAGACTTTATTCAAGTTTAAATTTGCTAATTACTGACATAATTAAATTCATTACATTTGTTAAAAGTAAATAATTCAATTAAGAAAGGGAGACGTAATGATATGAGCAAATTGTAGGATGTTCAACTAGTGATGCCTGGCTAAAGACCAAAGGAGCATGCGCGCTGCTGCAAGTCAGTCTGATGAGAGCCTACGAGAGCCACACATGTCAATTGCCTTCTCCCTCCAACCAATATAGCCGCCCTAATAAAGAACCTCAACTCAATCCAGAAGTTGTATCATTTACCGAACCCACTTACACAAAGTAATACACTCTGTTATCAGGGTTTGAACAATTAGCACCCGCTGTGTTTTATGAGTGGTGCGTCAGAGTTAACTCTTATTTGTTTCTTGTTGCGGACAACGTTTAGAACTTAACGGAAAAGATACGCGCCGTCCCCCGGGACGAATAAACAAAGACCAGGATTCACTGTCAGTGAGGGCCTAAAATGGCCTTACAATGTCGTATTTTTATGGTCACTCATTTTATTCTTGTCTTTGCTTAAAATGCGGGGTTTATTTTGTCTGAAATAACTGTGATAATCACTTTCAGATGCTCATTGGTAATTGTTGATAATCTCGTTTGCGGGAAACGTGAACTAAGTTATTTTTTTATTAATTCCCTTGCAGTACTAAACTACATCCGTTGTAAAATTCCTTTCAAGAGGCAGAATTTCCCAGATTTGTTTTGATGGGTTTCTCATATCACCCAATCAAGTTAACTAATGATTTATTCTTTGTAATTGATGCGCATCAACAAGTGTCTTATTCATTTACGAATGAAAGCCATTTACATGGAATTCTTCACCACATGAGTCCAACATGATAGCAGTTAAGTGAATGTAAAATGATGAAGAGGAGAATCATCTGTTCTGCTAATATTTCACTTATTCCATTAAATCATCTTGTGTAATGACATTGTAATAATAGTTAAATGCTATATTGGTTTTAAAATACTTGCCAAAATGTTCATATGTCTGTAGTAGTAGTATCACACTAATATAAGGATTTTTCTTCTTAAATTCTCTCTTTGAGTACAGTGAATGGTAGTGTCTAGAAAGGGTATGTCCCTTCAGGAGAGAGGTGCCAATGTCCAACCGGCCTAATTCCAATCCAGGGGGGTCACTGCGCCGTTCACAGAGGAACACTGCTGCGGCCCAGCCACAAGACCACACAGTCGCTGGAAGGTATGTTTCTTTGTGAATACATCATTATACAGTTTGGTCATGATTGTATCGTTGAAATGGGTTTATAGCTTTATATTTTTTATTAAATAGCTTGTATATAACTTGACTTGATGGATTTTTCTTAGAATCTGAAATGGAACCTCTTAAATTGAATGTTCATAAGGTCGCAATATTTAATTCAACACTAAGTTTCTAGAAAAATGAGCCAGTCAAGTCACTCACAAACATGACATTTTCACAGCATATCATGAGCAGAGTGCACATATTTTCTGATTCTGATATAAAGCAATGATTCTTCACCTTGTCTGCGGTAATAAACCTCACAATATCATACATGCTTTCACCAAACCCTGAATTGGAAAAACAATGGTTGGTACGCACTGTGTCTCGCTCACTTAAAACCTAGACTATGAGCGGTATACTGGTAGTTTTAAGTTGACCTTGTTTTTAAGAGCGAATGTTCAAAGGCAGTTGTCAAAAAATATTTGCATGGATTAAATCTGATATTCTATATGATTTAAGTACAAAATCCACACTGTTCCTTGCGCTTGAACTTTCCACCCGACAGGTTGCAGTCAGAGCAGGTCAAACAAAAAGCAAAAACTTCACCTGAAAGTCGAAGGCCTATATCTAAGGCATCCAAAGCCGCAAGCAGCTCAGTCACTGGCCACATCAGAGGGCACAGCTCAAAAAGGTACCCATCCTCGATATTTGGTAGTTGATTGCATTAATGTTATAACATAAGGTGTGCATTTTGTTCTCAGGGTATCACGTGATTTGTGCTCATTTGTGAGCTCCTAGTATTTTACATAACATTTTGTCGTTTTCCTTCTAACTTGACAGAAGCGGACTTGCTCTGTCTGCGGCATCTTTTGTACTGCAAGACGACACAGAGGCTGCAGGGACATCTGAACAAGAGCGACAAAGCCACCAGTCCAAAAGCGAAGGCACCAGAGGACTGAAGCGAAGTGAAGCTTCGGACCAAATTAGCACTTTAGGACCGATACCAACAAAAAAGCCCAAATCCCAGTCCTTACCCAGAGATAATACATCAGAGACCAAGAAAGGTCCAGCTAAAAAAAGGTCACTTGCTGCAGAACCACCTGTATCATCAGGTAGAGGACAAAGTAAGAAAAGTGGGGCTTCCGGGGCCTCACCGGTTCAGAAACGAAAGAAAGCAGATTCTCACCCTGGTCTAAGTAGCGCCACCGTGTCCCTCTCCAATCTTACAGAGGGCAGAACTGTTAAACCCACCAAGCTGGCGTCAAAATCAGCTGCCTCAGCCAAAGCTGGGTGCAGCAACGTGACAGACTCCTCCTCCTCTGCCTCAACTTCCTCCTCCTCTTCCACTACAGGCACAAACAGTGCTACGACGCCAGGTGCCCGAGTTAAACAGGGCAAAGACCAGACTAAGGCACGACGTTCTCGCTCCGCCTCAAGCCCCTCTCCACGCCGTAGTACCCGTGACAAGGAGCAGGCTAAATCCAGCTCTTCAAAGTTTGAGTGGGCGACACGCTTTAACCCAAAAGTCAACCTGCCAAAACCCAAACTGTCTCTCACTGGGTCATCCAAAACTGAGACATCCAAACCAGGACCGTCTGGATTACAAGCTAAACTAGCACGTGAGTCGGCATCATTGACATGTAATGCAGAACACACCCCCTCTTGTGTATTGAAATATTTCATTTTTAATTGAACTCTGCATCATCATGTTAAAATTCAACCTGCACACGCTGCATAGCTTTTGTGTTGTACACAACTACCAAATAGCACACATGCAGGCATACAAGGAAAGATGTAAATGGGGCAGACAAGGATTGCTGCACTTATGAGAGTGGAAACCACCTTGCTCAAAAACACCTCGACATTAGCCTGGAAGAAAACTGGTGTCTGTCCAACATCTAGCTGACATAATATTTGTCGGCAGCAGAACAGTGGCCTGCGGACTCAAAGAGTCTGGGGTACTGAATTCGGAGGTACTGCGTTTGCTCTTCTGGTGTTAGCAGGAACGAATTAGTGGAGGATGTGGACACCGCTTGGGTTTTAGATTAATACAATCACAATGCTCTTGCCAAAGTTGAGTTGCTGACAGCTGTTTATGGAGGCCAAAGAACATCCCTTGGTTGTTTAAACCAACTCCTGATCAATGTGTCCTCAACACATCGACAAATTGTCTTCAGAAGCTTGTTGTCACGGTTTGACAAAAAACTCAATAATCCATCCATTTTCCAATCCACTTTATCCTCAAATTTAATACGACATGTGATTACCACACACCAAGCCTGCTATGCAGAAGAAGCGGCGAGTGCCTTGTAGATTTAGCTTGTTGATGTGTTAAATTTATTCTGTGGTGCCTTGTGTGTTGGTGCATATCTGGTGGGCGCTGCGAATAGAGTGACATAAAATGTGGCTTTATATGTATTATCTGCAAAATACTTGCACATTAATAACTTTCACATTAAAGTGAATTGTTCCTGTGGAAATGATTGTTAGGTCACACTGTTTTTGGTGAGACTCCTCAGTGTCTTGGGCTCTGGGCCCAGAAAGGCAGACTTCTTTTAAGTTGGATTGGTTATCAGTCTATCAATCACTTGACCCAGTTATGTTTGTGGGCAGGCAAAGACACGCCACTCTGGTTTGAACTGCACCTCTCCTAGTTTGTTAATATCTCATCATCCTATACCTTAATACTGTATTTACAGCGTTCATGGTAAATTAACCAGTACAATTCCATTGTGTGCATTGTTCTGGGAGGCATTTTGACTGGAGTAGTGTCATTTTCATGAGCTATTTTAAATTTGTCATTTGTTGTAGTAACTACAGAGGAATAAAGTTGATGATCCATGCAAGGAAACTATGGGGAAAAAGTAGTTGAAGATAGACTAAGAGCAAAAGTGAACATTTGTGAACAACAGTATGGTGTCATGCCAAAAAAAGAGGATGACAGATATGTTGTTTGCTTTCAGGATGCTGATAGAGAAGGTCAGAGGGAATTGTGTTGTGTCTTTGTAGATCTGGAGAAAGCGTATGACAGGGTGCCCAGAGAAGAACTGTGGTATTGCATGAGGAAGTCTGTAGTGACAGAAGTATGTCTGAGTGGTGCAGGACATGTATGATGACTGGAAGTTGTGAGGTGTGACGCAGGAATTCAAGGTGGAGATGGGACTTCACCATGGGTCAACTTTGAGCCCCTTCTTATTTGCTATAGCGATGGACTGGCTGACAGGCTGTTAGACGGGAATCTCCTTGGACCATGATTTTTACAGATGATATTGTGATCTGTACCGAGAGCAGGGAACAGGTGGAGGAGAAACTAGAGAAGTGGAGGTTTGCACTGGAAACGAGAGGAACAAAGATCAGTCGCAGCAAGATGGAATATGTGTGTGAATGAGAGGGACCCAAGTACAAGAGTGAGGTTAGAGGGAGAAGAGATAAAGAAGGTGGGGTGACCATGTTGGATAGCATCAGGAATGAGTATATCAGAAGGACAGCTCATATTAGAGGTTTTGGAGAGAAAGTCAGAGGCAAGACTGAGATGGTTTGGACATGTCCAGAGGAGAGAGAGTGGATATATCGGGAGAGCCTTCAACTGCCAGGCAGTTGACGGGGGTTTATGGATGTTGCCAATGAGGACATGAAGGTAGCTGGTGTGAGAGAAGAGGATGCACAAAACAGGGTTAGATGGAGGACACTGATTCGCTGTGGCGACACCTGAAGGGAAAAGCCGAAAGGCATTTGGTATTAATAGATTGGATTAGCCTTTATTAGTCTTGCAGTGGATAAATGTACATTTCACAGCCCCAAAGTGAGGACAGGAAGAAGTAGAAAAACAAAGTACAGGACCTGCTGTAAAGGCAGCCACTCTCGTGGCGCCATCTTTTTTTTTGCAATTTACTGTTTATTAAGGTTTCACAGGTCTACAGTCAATGAAAAGAAAAAAAAAAACATGCAGCTCACTTCTATATCTGTTATAGTAGTAGTACAGTTCTATTTTAAAATAACCAAACCTAGATGAGTTATACAAAACATGTAAGGACTAGTAATGCATTCAACAATATAACTGTAACCATTTTTTATAATATAATAAAATGAAAACAGAAAAAAAGAGTGGCACCATCTTGAAGTAAAAATAAACTAAATAACAAATAATGTGACACAACATACAAGACAAAGACAGTCATTCAATCTTAAACACTTTCGTCACCCGCTTTGTTGTATGAAGCAGTTCGAGATGAGAGGATCGAAGCCTCCCTTTTCACCAGGGGATCAGGGACGTCATGGTGAAATGTGCACGTCTGCTACAAGCTAAATGTTGAAAGCAAACACGAAGCCGTGGCATCCATTAACGAAAACAGACTGTTTCGCGTCTCCTGTCCCACGTAAATCTGCTTCAATTTTTCTTTTCTCTCATTGCGGTCTCAAGTCATGCATCCATCCAGCCGCAGACTGTCCAACAGCATCAACCTTTTCCGCTGAACACAGCGGGCTGTGAAAATGCTGCCCATTACTGGCGCAAAAAAATCACAATCGCCCCAGAGGTGTCCAGCGGTGACAGTCAAATGGCCCTGACATCCCTCCCAAATCAAAAACAGTGCTGGCATATTCATGCTGCCAAAAAGGCACAACCGCTTACCAGTTTCCTCATTAATGAATGTCTTGGCCAAAAATGCTGAAAAACAATCGGTATCTGTTGCACACTACGCAGAACAACTCGGTGACAAAAGAAAACACAAAAACATCCAAAAAAGCAAGCCTCGTGAGAAACACTTGCTGGCAGCTGCCTACTCTTCTTGGACTTCTATGTAATCTATATTCTGTCAATATAATGTATATTATAATCTGTCATTTCATTTAATTGAAGAAATGAATAATGATTTATGTCTACCATGGAGCAATGTAGGGTGCCCTGTCAAAGTGCAATACCTCTCGCCTGTCTAACCAGAGGTACACGCTTTTAAAGAGAACATTAACCATTGAAATTACATTTGCATTTGTGGTACCTTTTGTTCTAAGGTTCTGACATAAATCCTCCACACACCTACAAAGATTTTCACCAGTTTTTAAATGTCATCATTGTTCACCCAAGGTTTGAGAGAATCTACTAAAAAGCGTAGTGAGTCTCCTCCAGCAGAGCTCCCCAGCTTTCGGCGGAGCACACGCCAAAAGACCACGGGCTCGTGTGCCAGCACCAGGTATATATATGTATATATTTATATGTGCCTCCGTTTTGAATTAGACTGGAGCAAATTAGTTTGAATAAATGCGCTCTGGACAAAATACCCTTCCATTGGTCATATTACCGGGAGACATGAATTTGAAGCATTGATGTCCTATCTGTCATTAACCAATAATTAATTATGTGGCCCTTTTTAGTGTGCATGTGTACATCCCTCCCATCACTGACAGAGAAATTAAGGCCAGTTTTATATTGTATTCCTGATTAGGAAATATATTTTCACAGCTTTGACATGGCTGGCCGGATCTGGCCTTGTTTGACACCAGTCCTCTTTTATTCTTTATAATACGACATGTTGAATTATAATTCTTATTTTTTACTTGTACTCATATTTTTTCGTTTTTTTTACTTGCAGTCGGCGGGGCTCAGGCCTGGGCAAGCGTGGGCCAGCTGACGCTCGCCGACAGGATAAAATGGCCGACTCTGACAACAATCAAGATGGGGCAAACTCGTCGGCTGCTCGCACTGATGAGGCATCACAGGGAGCCTCAGGTATGGATGTAATTATTTACATTAATTGCATTGAGCAACCAAACTTCTACATTGAGAAAAAAGACTAGCACAAAACATGTTTAAACATTACTTCATTGCTTTCCTCACAAATTAAATAAATCTACTCTACCATTGCAGCTTCAAGTTCTGTTACTGGAGCAGTAGGTATGACCACCTCTGGAGAGAGTGAATCTGACGACTCAGAAATGGGAAGGCTTCAAGGTACCTTAGCTCTACATTTAAAGTTTGTTTACCACATTTCATATAGTCGTAATGCCTTTAGGTGCATTGTCATAACCTGCTACTCTGTGTGTGCTTTGTTTTGTAGCTTTACTGGAGGCCAGGGGTCTCCCCCCACATCTTTTTGGCCCCCTCGGACCCCGGATGTCACAGCTGTTTCACAGGACCATCGGCAGTGGTGCCAGTAAGTAGTACAATCTTATCTTTGCGCCTCTGTCACTTTAGTGAGATCTGAATAATTGGTTAAAAAATTGTGATTATTCTTTCTCCAGGCTCCAAAGCTCAGCAGTTATTGCAAGGACTGCAGGCCACTGGTGACGAGTCTCAGCAGCTCCAAGCCGCCATTGAGATGTGCCAGTTGTTAGTAATGGGCAATGAAGAAACACTTGGAGGATTCCCTGTCAAGAGTGTTGTGCCTGCTTTGGTGAGGTCTATTCCATTAGTCTCTTTATGTATCTGCACAGACATGGGCTTTTCATGTAAAATTATGCCACTTATAGCCAATCTAACCAAATATGTATATTTGTTCAACTTCTTTTCAACAGATTACACTGTTGCAAATGGAGCATAATTTTGACATTGTAAGTATGCTGAAACGTGATGACTATTTTTCACCCTCAAGTTTTTTTCTTGTTTTCACATGATAATTTATGCCCCCAGATGAATCATGCCTCTCGTGCACTCACTTATATGATGGAGGCCCTGCCCCGGTCCTCAGCTGTGGTGGTTGATGCTATTCCTGTCTTCCTGGAAAAGGTAAGACAGTGGACCCCCCCCCCCCCAACTGTTCCTAACCATAGGGAGGTAAGGATTTTTATGTACACACTCACATGCAATGTCATGCAGCTTCAGGTGATCCAGTTTATAGACGTAGCTGAGCAGGCGCTGACTGCCTTGGAAATGCTGTCGAGGCGCCACAGCAAAGCAATTTTGCAGGCTGTAAGTGTGTAAAGTAAGGTGTCCTTATCATTGTTCACCACTTCTGCCATAGTGCTGTAGGTGATCATGTCCCTCCTCACAGGGTGGGCTTGCTGACTGCCTGCTGTACCTAGAATTCTTCAGCATCAATGCACAGAGAAATGCCTTGGCCATAGCAGCCAACTGCTGCCAGAGCATTACACCTGATGAGTTCCACTTTGTTTCTGATTCTCTACCTCTGTTGACTCAGAGACTTGCACATCAGGTACTCTATGTCGTCAAATCTGTCTGTAGACAGTTTTCCCATTGACGATGTTCACTTGCAGTCAATAACCGTTTGAAAACCTAGATATTGGCAATATTTTGATTATAAAACGGCATGTAAACATTTGCAACAAACAGAATAAGATCCGCAAGTTACACTTTTCTAACACAAATATTGTGTCATATAAACACTTATCGAAATACCTCAATTAAAACCTACATTGGGTTATGTTCCTCCAATTGGCGATTTATTCTCCGGAGCAACAATTTTTTTTTGCTTCTTCATGCTACATTTTTCCAGTGGTGGGACTTAACATTTATTTACAATCCAAAAAATACGATTCTGAAAAATCCACCGCCTCACTCAGTCACTGAAAAAAAATCTAGAGCTACTCTAATGGTGCATGGTTTTTATTCTTCGGGATTTGTTTTTTTTTTTTGAAAATGACAAGAATGCAAATTGTTTTTGTACGCATTGCTCTAGAATGTTTAACATTGTCTTATTTTCCTGTTTGTATTCACTTTGCAGGACAAAAAGTCTGTTGAGAGCACTTGCCTCTGTTTTGCGAGACTGGTGGACAATTTTCAACATGAGGAGGTTTGTTCAATATTTTTGGTGGATCATTTATTAAGATCTATTTTTTGGGATTGTCATGTTTTACTAACATTTAAAAAGCCAATTTTTATGCTTGAATTGACAGAACTTCTTGCAAGAGGTGGCATCACGAGACCTTTTGACCAACATTCAACAGCTGCTGGTAGTGACACCACCTATACTTAGCTCTGGGATGTTCATCATGGTTGTGCGCATGTTTTCTCTCATGTGTTCCAACTGCCCCTGCTTGGCAGTTCAGCTCATGAAACAAAGTGAGTAACGGTGCCCGTAACCTTCGAATCCCAATGGCTCACACTTGATCATCTCTGATCCAACCTTTGACCTGTTAATCGATGTCAGGTTTGCTGAGCACTGTATCCGTTCACATTGCTCAACAAATCAAAATTTCTTATACCATACTATTTGCAAAATTAATGCCTTATTTTCCTTCCATCAAGATTTGCGGGTAGAGGTGATCTGATTTTGCTCTGTAATACTGCAATACTTGTCAAGAACCAGCATCATTTCATAAAAAAAGTATCACAATGCTAGGAGTTGCCCAGTAACCATAGATGTCTGTTTTCTTCTTCTTTTTTTAATACCGTTTCAACAGACATAGCAGAGACGCTGCGCTTCCTCTTGTGTGGGGCATCAAATGGCAGCTGCCAGGAACAGATTGAACTTGTACCACGGAGCCCTCAAGAGCTCTACGAGCTGACCTCCCTCATATGGTAGCACAGCCTTTTCTCCATCCATAACATTTTCTCTTCTTTCTCAATTTTTCTTCATATTAATACATGTCACAAAACGATAAACAAATGTATATTTGTTTCTTTTTTTTTTTTTTTTTTTTTTTTTTACAAATTACAATTGGCTAATTTCCCACAAAACTGATGAGTTTGCCCGACACACACAAAGGCCACTGATTTTGTCCTGATTTTGCCACGTTTTGACCAATTATGTCAAACGCCCGAAAAATATCAAATAAGACGAATCAGGAAATGAATGAATGTCCTCACCAACATAGTTTTTTGATTTTAATATTAATGGCAACGGTTCTTCAGATACCACTTAAAGGACAATTGATGTAATTTTTTTTGTTTCCTAACTTGACATCAGAAAAACGTTTTATAGCATCTAAAATACCCAAAACACGCAGGCTGATCTATTTGGTCAAATGCAAAACACCAATAAAAATGACTTAGTGTGCTAAAACTGCAACAAATTGAGCTATGAATTGGGGATTTTCAGAAAGTCCCGCCCCCAGTTCGTGACGTCACGCCACACATTAGGACCTAATTCTCAATCAAACCTCTGAAAAATGTAACATAGTTGCACAACAATCTGAACTTGTTCTCCTTCTAGTGAGCTGATGCCCTGCCTACCTCGAGAGGGCATCTTTGCAGTTGATGTAATGCTGAAGAAGGGCAGCGCCCAAACAACGGAAGGAGTCATATGGCAATGGAGGGATGACAGAGGGCTATGGCACCCTTACAATCGCATCGACAGCCGCATTATTGAGGTATTGATCTACTATCGGCACATTGTGACATGTAATTTTACTATATTGCCATTGTGGGCCATTGGTATATTTACGGTCCAAAATGCTGTCGTAAATCATGATCAAAATCCCTCATTTACATGAATAATACTCTTCAAATAATGGCTGTTTGGTGATTGTCATGTCCTGCAGACCGCCCACCAGAACGGGGAAGATGAGATCAGCTTGTCAACTCTGGGTCGCGTGTATACAATTGACTTTAACTCTATGCAGCAGATCAATGAAGACACCGGAACGGCACGTGGTATTCAGAGAAAGCCAAATCCACTTGCAAATCCCAACTCTGGTAATCGTCTTTTGAACATGTCGTTCATTTTTTTCGCTTATCTTAATTACCGTAATTCCCGGATTATAAAACTCTAATTATGAGACGCTACTTTTGTTGCACATTTTCAACACTGCTACTTATTTGACGATGCGGCCTGTTTAAAGATCTTTCCCAACGGGCACCAAAGACATCTTAGATTCTTATCATGCGTGAGAGTGTAAACAGCCAGCCATGAGGGGGTAGATTTTACCGGTGTTTTGAGATGGACTGGTATCAGAAAAGTATGTGGTTAGTTCTTTGTCAGAACTGAACACAGAATCCAGAAATCTGTGTAAGTGCTGTTTTACTACCATTGTGATGCAGCATTAACAAGTAAAGAAAAGTTGATGTTTAGTTGTTGGAACCTCTTTCTGTGTACCATCTGTCTTTGCAAGCATCTCATTTTTCCAATATGGGCACATGTGTTTTATAGACAAGTGTGACTTGTGTCTGTGTACAAAATCTTTTTTTCTTTTGAAATGTAGCGGGTGTGGCATCTAATCAGGTGTGCTCTATACTCTGGAAATTAATAGTCCTTTTGAGCTGAATTACTAGTCCTTTTGAGAGCTATAATAGCATCAAAATAAAGTGTCTGTTGTCGTAATTTGAAACTTCGGTGTGTGGTTTTCAAGCCTATGGTAAAATGGTTTTGCCCTCTATTCCAGGGAGCCACCAGGAAGTTAGGCGAGAAGACGCACGCGCCCAGCTGATGAAGGAAGATCCTGAGCTGGCTAAATGTTTTATCAAAACTCTATTTGGGGTCTTGTATGAAGTGTACAGTTCCTCTGCTGGACCTGCAGTAAGACACAAGTGCCTTAGAGCCATCCTCAGGATCATTTACTTTGCTGATGCAGAGCTGCTAAAGGATGTGTTGAGGAATCATGCAGTGTCGAGGTAAACCACTGGACTGGTGGTTTTATTTATGAATCAAATCAATTTTGAAGGTGCCAAAAAAGCCTGTTTATGAATGCGGCCACGGTTCTATGTATTGTTTTTTTGTTTTTTTCCCACCACCAGTCACATTGCCTCCATGCTATCCAGCCAGGACCTAAAGATTGTAGTGGGTTCTCTGCAGATGGCTGAGATCCTCATGCAGAAGCTACCTGATGTCTTCAGTGTATATTTCAGGAGAGAAGGTAATTTTCTTACATTTGTCTTTGATATGTTATTGTGCACTGATCAAGTTTTGTCTGTATTGGAAATGCAACTCTTTTACTGGCTGTGGAAACCAAAGCGAGAAGCGTGTTAAAATTATTTCAGCATTGAAAATAAACACATATCAGCAAAATTTCTGTGTGCAACAGTAAGAGAAAACACGGGCAGAATTATTTTACAATTATTACTTATGACAAGAAGCCCAGCAATACCGGAGTCGATTGCTTTGTCGCTCTAAACAAACACACAAATGGTTATCTCGCCACATCACTAAGATGTTCTACTCAGGGCTCCGTATTCAGTGGTTCACCTCTCCACAACCACAAGGGTGCATTCTGAAATTCATTCTGATGCCTGTGCACTAATATGACAGTGTCTGTGTATTCCGCAAGGCAAAGTGCACTCCACTCCATTAGATTTCCAAATGCAACATATATTTCAAGCCAATCGGTAACCTTTGCTTGAGCTATTTCGACTTGTGGTACTTGAAGTACTGGCCTGTTGGACTGCCTAATGTGTCCTATTGGAACTCCATTACTGGTGCACTCTGAATTTGAGCACTGCAGTGAAATTCATGGTGAACCAAGCTGCGCTTCAAGCATTTTTATCTCATTTTATACATTGTGTGCCGTTGTCATTTCTATTGTTGTCAGGGTATGTGGATAGTCAAGATGTGTTTTTGTCCTTTCCTCTCCAGGTGTAATGCACCAGGTTAAAACCCTGGCGGAGTCTGAGAGCTTTCTAGTAACTAGTCCCCCCAAGGCTTGCCCCAGTAGTAGTACTAATGTGTGCACTACAACAATCAGCACTACATCCACTACAACCACCAATAATGTGACTCCAGACTTGGGTTCTCCTAGCTTCCAGCACAGCATGGATGACTCACTGGACCTTAGTCCGCAAGGGCGAGTAAAGTTTGGTTTTCTTGGCAACGTTATTTTTTTTAATGATCTGTGAATTGACCTATCATTATGCATTGTCAACCTGAGCAACAGTTTTGAAAACTGGAGGAGAGCTTTTTATTTGTGAATATTTTTATTTTTTCGGTCATGAGAAATTAATAAACACTATTTCTAAAGAACTCCTGTTTGGGTTTGGCTCAAAATTGTTATGCGTTAACTTGTTGTGCGCAAATATGAAATTTATTGCCACAGTCCGTTACATTTGATGCTACATATGCCTGAAGTTGTAAGATGTTTCCACAAAGCTATTCTTTCATAACTTTTTCCAACACAAATAGCTTCAGATATTTTTAACTTATTATTAAAGAGTCTACAGATCTTGAAGGGCATGTCGTGTTTTATTTTACACCTGTCATATTTGGGAATCATCATATTTACCAAGGTCCAATTGTTTATACTTAGGAGGTTAAGTGATGTCCTGAAGAGAAAACGATTGCCGAAAAGGGGATCCAGAAGGCCCAAATACTCACCACCAAGGGATGATGACAAAGTAGACAATCAGGGTAAGTTTCTCTGAGTAAAGTTTGGCTACTACTTACTATTCCGTCACCCTACTGCAGTGTTTGAAATAACGTCTGCCCGGAGGCCCGGGGCGTACGACTTTTACGTCGGGCATACAACTTTCAAAACGTCTCGGCCCGGGTGGCCGACAACTTCTTCAAGAAAAAAAAATCTTTTTTTTTTTCAAATCAAACGTTTGTTTCATTCAATAAAGCAAAAGCTACAAGCAAACCGCTACAAGCCACGTGGACTCCTCTTTGTAAGCGCCTTTTAAAACTCTCAAGTACACTTTACAGTCACGGTATAGTCCAAAGCACGAAACAGACTTCTGATTGGCTGCCGTGCCGAGTATGCAAATTGCCAAATGAACGTTTGTTTGGCAATTTGCAGACTCGGCACGGCAGCCAATCAGAAGCCTGTTTCGTGCTTCGGACTATAGCATGACTGTAAAGTGTACTTGAGAGTTTTGAAAAGCGCTTAGAAAGAGCAGTCCATGTGGCTTTTAGCAGACAACACAAACATTGCATTGGCCATCATGATGACAAACGACAACTGGAGCAAAATCTTCAAGGGATATTTACCATAAATTAAGTGAGGGAACATTTGTGGTAGCTACATCCTTAATTTAAAAACAAAATCCTTTATACTTCGCAACAATGTTTTTTTTTTTTTGCGATTAGTCGTGTGTTGTGTTGTGTTTCAAGTTGTGAAAAATGGGGCAGGCAACTTTATGGCCGGGCAGGCAACTTTTCAGAGTTGTCTGCCCTGGTGTCTGCTAACTTTTTGTCATGAGTTTCAGACACTGCCCTACTCTAACTATATGTCTTTCCAATCATCTTGTTGGTCTTATGGGCACTGGAGCGTTTCTCAAAAATAACGGAATGTTGGTGATTGACTACAATTTTTGTGTATGTTCTTATGTTTAATTATGTTTTTCTCAACAGCCAAAAGCCCCACAAGTACTCAGTCACCCAAAGCATCCTTCTTGGCCAGTTTCAATCCGAAAACCTGGGGTAAACTGGGTGCCCAAACCAATAATGCCAACTCGGAGCCCTCACGTACAGCGGGGGTGAGTGGCCTGGCAAGGGTGCCTCCCAAAGACTCGATTTCAAATAACAGGTATGATCCAGTAGAAAATCTAAAAGAAAATAAAAATAAGCAGTGATGTGAAATAATGATTTTGAATGGACGTGTTCTAAGGTTTTTGATTAATGAACTTATTTCTGCATTTTGACAGAGATAAAATCAAGGCCTGGATCAAAGAACAAGCTAACAAGTTTGTGGAGCGGTACTTCAACTCTGAAAAAGTGGATGGCAGCAACCCTGCACTGAATGTACTTCAGAGGCTTTGCACAGCCACCGAGCAACTCAACCTGCAGGTATAGCAGGCACTTTATCATTTAGGTTATCTAGCCAAAGGTAAAGTATTGATATTTCATGATCTGCTTCATAGATCGATGGTGGTTTGGAGTGTCTTTCGGAGATCTCCAGTATTGTGTCAGAATCTGACGTGTCGTCTTTTGAGATTCAACACAGCGGGCTGGTGAAGCAACTCCTGCTTTACTTAACGTCTCATACAGACAGGGACTTGCTTAGGCGGGACCTGCGACTCAAACGGTTCCTCCATGTCTTTATCGGCTGCCCGGTGAGAAAATGTGACTTATATTATGAAAGATCACTTTTTTTAACCTTTGTGTAATTCATTCAGAAGTGTGATGTAAGAAAAAAAGCAGCCCAGTTTTGTTAAAACCGCGTGTCATTCTGGCATGTGAGTAACAGGTTCCGGGAACAGAGCCTGTAAGTTGTCTGGACCCAACAGAAAATGGGCCTTTCCTGGCACTGGTTCACAAAATGAACAGCTGTCTGAGTCAAATGGAGCAGTTCCCCGTCAAAGTGCACGATTTCCCCAGTGGGAATGGCAATGGGAGCAGGTCAGTTGTTGTTTTTTTTTTTTTAATCACAATTTTATTTAACCCTGAATTGGTTTTTCTCCATGAGTTTAATCAAGTGAATACATTTCTTCAGAGGCTCACAGGCACTTAAGTTCTTCAACACACATCAACTCAAGTGCCAGTTGCAGAGGCATCCAGACTGCACTAATGTTAAACAGTGGAAAGGAGGCCCTGTGAAGATAGACCCCCTGGCCTTGGTGCAGGCCATTGAGAGGTACCTTGTTGTACGAGGTGAGTGACAACGGACCAGCAGCTGATTTAAACATTCTTTCAAGCACCCCCTGGTGTGCAATTGGGCTCAACCAGTTTTTGTGCACACTTGTATTATCCAGGGTATGGCCGAATCAGAGAAGAGGATGAAGATAGTGATGATGATGGTTCAGATGATGAAATAGATGAGTCACTGGTATGCGAACAACTCGAAACCTAATGCGCATGCAATTTTTATTTTTTTTCCCCCTGAAACTCATACGCTTCTTTTGCTGTTGACCATAATGCAATTCTGTTGGTTATGTAGGCTGCACAGTTCCTGAATTCGGGCAGTGTTCGTCATAGACTACAGTTCTATATCGGTGACCACTTGCTGCCGTACAACATGACCGTTTACCAGGCTGTGCGACAGTACAGCCTTCAGGCAGAAGAGGAAAGAGAGTCCACAGATGATGAAGCGAACCCACTTGGCCGAGCAGGCATCTGGACCAAAACGCACACAATATGGTACATTTTCCTCATGATTACACTCTGCAGGTGTTGTATTTTTATTTCTTTTTTTCTTTGGGCTTGGGGCATGTTAGTACTGTAGCGAAGAATTGTTGTCATCATTTGGTCATACAACAGAATTGAACGCATGCTTTTTTTGGGGCAGTAAAGCATGGCATGCTGTGGTTTTATATGATGTAAATATTGACAGTGACTGAAGATATTTACCATTGACAATTTTATTTGCAACAAACAGTGCCTGAAAAAACAGATCAGTTATTTTTTAGTCATTGTTCAAGTGAAAACTCTCTCAGCTGTGGTACCAGTATCCTCGAGGTTCTCTGTATCTGCCCCAGGATGGAGTTCAAAATCAACATTCCATGTTCAAATCAAAACATCTGATTTTAACCCACCTTCAGGTATAAGCCTGTTAGAGAGGATGAGGATGGCAGCAAAGACACTGTTGGGGGGAAGAGAGGAAGAGCCCAGACTGCACCCACGAAAACGTCCCCTCGCAATGCTAAGAAGCAAGATGAGCTGTGGCATGGTGAGGAACTCAATGCTTCACAATGCAATGCATTTTTTCCCTCTAAACGATTCGTCTGCAATTGATCAATGGTTAAGAAACCACCACAATCTTTGCAGAGGAAAACATTACGTGAGCCATTATCTGTTTATGTCCAGATGGCGTGTGTCCTGGCGTCATCAATCCCTTGGAGACATACCTCATTTCAGAGCCTCCGGAGAGCATAACCTTTGATGACCCCTCTTTAGATGTCAACCTGCTGCTGAGGGTCCTGCACTCAATCAGTAGATACTGGTTCTACTTGTATGACGTAAGTCCCCCACATGTTCGTAGGAGCTGTCTTCTCAGTGAGTTAAAAATCGAGTAAATGTTAAATTTATTTGGATAGATGCATTCCGCTTGAATCTGTGATTGAATATCGTTTTTTTGTATTTGCAGAATGCTGCGTGTAAGGAAATCATCCCCACTAGTGAGTTCATCAACAGTAAGCTGACTGCCAAAGCCAACCGTCAGCTACAAGATCCGCTTGTTATTATGACAGGGAATATCCCAACCTGGCTCATAGAGCTCGGAAAGACGTGGTAACTGCTTCTCGCTTTCTCCTTGTCATAGTTGCAGATTGGTATCGCACCATATTCTCATGTTGTCTTCTCTTTGCAGCCCTTTCTTCTTCCCCTTCGATACACGGCAAATGTTGTTCTACGTAACAGCTTTTGATCGCGACAGAGCCATGCAGCGCTTACTGGACACAAACCCTGAGATTAATCAATCCGATTCTCAGGACAGCAGAGTTGCACCACGTCTTGACAGGAAAAAGGTGCTTTTTCCTTTCATCTTGTAATTGAACTGTTGAAACTGAAACACAGTCACATTTGGCATAAAAATAAATTGCACTGAGTTTATTGTTTCCATTTTCATTTTCGTGTCCATGTAAACTGTAATGTTATGTCCCACCCTTTCAGAGGACGATAAACCGAGATGAACTGCTCAAGCAGGCCGAGTCTGTGATGCAAGACCTGGGTAGTTCGCGTGCAATGTTGGAGATTCAGTATGAGAATGAGGTACTTGAAATCAAATGCGGCATTGTCCTTTTAAAAGTCAGTCAGTGGTTTCACACAGCAAGGTGTCGATTTACAAGGCATTTTATGTAACCAGAATTTATGCATGTATGTAAACACGGTGGTCTGTCACCAGACGGAGCTCGTATGTGTTCATACAGGAAATATTTCAAATACAGTGCTAGTATTTGTTGGGCCTAAATAGAAAATAACCCTATGAAAAACATTAATAATCAAAGTGATTCAGCATGTGCTGCGTCATGAAATATATAATAGTGCACAAAAGATCGAGCTGGAACAAGAGTGACTCTCAACCATTTTGCAATTATTTTGACCCATGCCCAACGACTGTTTTTGTGATACCTTAAGAAGACTGTGAGCATGAATAGTTGCTGTCCTTGTTCTCCAGGTGGGCACGGGTCTCGGTCCCACTCTAGAGTTCTACGCTCTAGTTTCTCAAGAGCTACAGCGGGCTGACCTCGGTTTGTGGAGGGGTGAAGAGGTGACTTTAACAAATCCCAAAGGTACTATCTTCTTTTTATGTTATATAATGTCTAGTAAAATTGCCATTGCGCAATCTCATGTGAGTGAAATCGCTGTCGGTAATGCAATTATGCGGTTGGCTTTACCTCACACCTTTCCCATGTTTCTGTTGGATTAGGAAGCCAAGAAGGAACAAAGTACATGTTCAGTACAAAAGGGCTCTTTGCAGTTCCGTTTGGCAGGACAACCAAACCAGCACACATAGCCAAAATCAAAATGAAGTTCCGCTTCTTGGGAAAGCTAATGGCCAAAGCCATCATGGACTTCAGACTGGTAAGGAATTGGTTGTTCTGTGTTTTCTCTGAAACTTTAACCCCCTCTGAATGTTGTTGAGTTGAATTTACAGTGTATCCAAAAAAAAACATGGAATATGGGGCAAATTTTTCGCTGTTACCTAAATGAGGTTGTGCCTGTGTGACTCTTACCAGCTGGATTTGCCGCTGGGGCTGCCATTTTATAAGTGGATGTTACGGCATGAGATGTCGATAAACTCTCATGACTTGGTCAACATTGATCCTGATGTTGCGAAATCCATCCTGCACTTGGAGGATATTATTCGCCAGAAGAAGAGACTTGAACAGGATTGCTCGCAGGTAAACTGACTGGATTATTCTTTAAAAAAAAAAGTTAAAGTGATGTTTGATGTGTCGATTCGTCCATTACAAAATTTTGAGTGGCTTGATAGCAGTTTCTGTAGCCAGTAATTTTGTTCACTTTCTACGATGTCCCCTTTGCTTTACACCATTGGATGGACTTTTGTTTAACTCTTGATCACAGCAACTACTTTCTTTCCAAAATATTCAATATTCACTAATGAATAACCTTTTCATGTTTTTGGCTGTAGACAAGAGAGACATTACAGCAGGCACTGGAGAGCCTGAATATGAACGGTTGCTCAGTCGAGGATCTGGGTTTGGATTTCACACTCCCTGGGTTCCCCAACATCGAGCTGAAAAGGGGTGGAAAAGACGTACCTGTCACGATCTACAACCTTGAGGAGTATCTCAGGGTATGGCATCACTTCTTCGTCTTTTCCTTTCGGCTTTTCCCTTCAAGGGGTCGCCACAGCGAATCAGTAACCTCCATCTTCAGAGCTATGATACGCATGTTTGTTTTGGCCCAGCTTTTACGTCGGATGCCCTTCCTGACACAACCCTCTGTATTTATCCGGGCTTGGGACCGGCACAAGAAGACTTATGTCCCTTTGTGGCTACAGAACAAGCAACTCGCTCAGTAAAAGGCTCCCAAACACAAAATGGTCATCAGCACAGCAACAATCAGAAAAGCAAAACTAGACTCACCATTTGATGACAATGCTCTGATCTTACCATGAAATGGGCATCTCTTTCCATTTAGTTGATTTTTATATGGCATCACTATTTCTTCTTTTTGTCTTTTTCAATAACAAAGTGTGGTTCATTCAGGAACTGTGAGGTCATTTATTGAACAAAAATCCGATTTCTTAGTCATCACCAAATGGATGTTATTTGCATTTCAGTCTGGGGACTACTATGATATGCTTTTTTTTTCGGGGGGCTGCTTTTTCTAGATAGTGTTACAGTATAACAAAAAATTGACTTGCTTTTTTGTCTCTGTTAGTTGGTGGTGTACTGGACTCTTAATGAAGGCGTGTCAAGACAATTTGAGTCTTTTCGGGAAGGCTTTGAGTCAGTCTTCCCGCTACATCACCTGCAGTATTTTTATCCCGAAGAGGTAAGCCCCCCGCCCCCACTTCGTCATGTCACTGAACGTGAAGCCTCTCCGTCACTTGGTGACCTTGCCCACCTCATCTTCTCTTCATGTAGCTTGACCAGTTGCTGTGCGGCAGTAAATCGGAGACGTGGGACGTCAAGACGCTGATGGAGTGCTGTCGGCCGGATCACGGCTACACGCATGACAGGTGGGCTTGTGTTTTATCCTATTGATTAAATGTGCTGTAATTTTAATCTCATGCTGATGATGCATGCAATATGAAATGGTGAGTTTAATATTTGACTTCATCACGTTACAGCCGGGCAGTGCGGTTCCTGTTTGAAGTGTTGAGCAGCTTTGATGCCGAGCAACAGAGACTTTTTCTGCAGTTTGTCACGGGAAGTCCAAGACTGCCTGTTGGAGGTGAGTCATGCACACACGTTCGTTCACTTCCAGACATATCAGCGTTGGGCCTCTCCGTGCAAAAATAAATGCAAAGCATGTCTGGACCGTGTCAGCGGCACTCATAAGGCCACGCTTTGCCGTTCAGGATTCCGCAGCTTAAATCCCCCTCTGACGATTGTGAGGAAGACATTTGAGTCAACGGAGAACCCAGATGAGTTTCTCCCTTCGGTGATGACCTGCGTCAACTACCTGAAGCTTCCCGACTACTCCAGCATTGAGATCATGCGAGAGAAACTGTTGACGGCAGCCCGTGAGGGCCAGCAGTCGTTTCACCTTTCCTGATCTCTCCACATCTCACATTCAGATGCCTTCTTCAGCGACTGAAATAATGACTTCACTTCTAAGTTTTTTCCCCTTTTTTTGGGTAATCCTTCATTGAGGCTTCTCGTACAGCCTTCTTGTTAGAGAAGCAGCTTGCAGAGAAACATTAAATATATATTTGCTGCCCCAACTCTCAAAAATATTTAAAAGGAAAAAAAAAATAAAGGCGTTCCATGACGCAGATGTTCAAACATAAAAACAGAGTTAAACCTATATCAGTAGTTGAGTAATGTTTAAAATTGATGAAAACATCTGGGTGGTATTTTAAATTGCATTGCTGTGTGATATTAAAAAAAGCAAACAAAAAAGGGATGTTTCTTCTCTAAAGTAGACATTATGTGCGAGAGGGGGAGTGTGGGGAGGGTCCATCAAGCAATCTTGGTTTACTTTAGCTCCAAAGATCATTTGTACAGACACATTTGCAGACTTTGCTCATTCTATACATTTAATAGAATAGCTCCTTGTTCATCATCATCTTCCCGCATTTGTCCGTCTGCATTTTCTTATTATGTTGCCACACCAACACCACCCACTCTTTCCCAACCCATTTGTGTCCGTGTTCGATCTTTGTCAGCTTTCCCTCTCATTCGTCCACTCTTAAATTACAGTTGGTTGAATGTTGGTAGTGATGAAACACATATTACCGCTTTCCTCTTCCTGCCTAAGTTGGATTGTCTTCTGGCCTCATTTATAGAGCTTCAGCTCTGATGAAAAGTTGTTACCGATGTCTTTGATCTGGTTCAGGTGTTTTGCTCTTATTTTGCTAGTGTTAGCATCTTTCTGTTGAGCCCTATCAGATTTTAGGGTTATCTTGAGAAACCCTCAATACACAATGTAGCCGGGCACAAAACTTTGACTGGTCTCATTTTATTGTTTCATAGCCAGATAGCATTTCAAGTTCATTTATGGAGTTAAATTTATATGGAGCTTCACACCCTGTTTGAGGTGAGAGTGTCTGCTCTTCTTTTCTTTTTTTAATTTTCTATATGGTCTTTATTTCTTGCTGTAGTATTTTCTTTCTTGCACTGCTGGCTTGAAAAAAAAACTGGTATGCACCTGCAGTCCGTGGCCAGTGGAGGGCGCCATTCTGCTTTCCTGGCCCAATCGTTCATGTGCTGTTTCTAAGATCTGCAATAATTTACTGCATCAGGTTCATGTTTTTACCTGAACATAAATAAAGTAACTGTTTGACTCATGTTTAACGATTGCTCATTGCTTTCCCGTCAACCATAGTTGAGAGCTATTGTGGTGGTTTCATGCGCAAAGGTCTGCGTACATGAAATTACCGTCACTTCTTTTTTCTAATGATTTAGATTTAACTTGTTAATTAACCAAAACATTAAAGTACGGTATTCCATTTCTACTAAACATACCAGTTTTATCGTGTAGCAAAAGTATAACTGTTCGCAAGGATGTTAAATCTGAACAAATGGCTTTCTCAACCCTCTCTCGACCAATGAATGTTAACTCATTCACTGCGAGATGTGCAAAAATGTGTCCACTCTACTGCCAGGGTTTTTGTCATTTTCACTGAAATTACAGGACTGGTTATTCGTGGAGGCAGAAGGGATTCAATCGGAACTGTCAGCGGCTCCCCTCCAAGCAGATACATATTGTGCGACGATGCCGCACCTCTCAGATCCAGCACACAGAAACATAACTACCTTGATTTGATGCAAGCAGGACGGTCAAAATGCAAGCGTTCGCAAACTGGGGCACAGAAGAACCACAGGGATCCAAAAGACAAAGCTTTTTCAAAACCAGTGTGCCAATAATAGTTTTCTTCCCGATGCTAAAAGATGATTAAAAGTTAATGTTTGATCTGTGATGGAAATTTATCATCCCAGCATTCGTCAATTTACCAACGAATCACTTGGCATACAGATTGTCCAGCTATTGACGACGAATAAGGATTTCAATAAACTGCTTCGTGGCGCCCCTGCTATTCCGAGGAATAGGGACCTTGAATAGCAAAAATCAGTTAATAATTGATGGCTTTGAAAAACAATGCAAGTACCATATACCAAGGTATCGGGTATGAAAAAAACAGCAATTAAATGCTCATTCACTGCCATTTCCGAATATATTTGGGAATTGAAAATATTAAGTGAAGTGAGTTTAGTTTAGCGTCTTTGATTTTTGCTGTGCTAATGACCATCTTGTGTTTGGGAGCCTTTTACTGGGCGAGTTGCTTGTTCTGTAGCCACAAAGGGACATAAGTCTTCTTGTGCCGGTCCCAAGCCCGGATAAATACAGACGGTTGTGTCAGGAAGGGCATCCGACGTAAAAGCTTGGCCAAAACAAACATGCGTATCAAACCTCTCAAGATGGAGGACGTTCATTTGCTGTGGCGACCCCTTGAAGGGAAAAGCCGAAAGGAAAAGAAGAAGAAGAGACTCAAATTCCAGGACCCGGAGAATATTGAGTTTTAGGAATATATAAACATTCAATGCAGCGTAAGAAACATTCGACTCTCTTCTTTCAACAGAAAAAAAGACAATTCCTAAAATATATGGGTCTGGAGTTATATGAGTTTGAAATGAGGGTCTTGTCCAAAATACAATGTAGTTAGTACATATACATATATATTGGTTTATATAGTGCTTTCACAACAGCTGAAGCTGTAACAAAGCGCTAACATGGAAAAACGGGAAATGCTGCCAACCAACTGATTATTGAGTTTTAGGACTACATAAACATTCAATGCAGCATAAGAAGCCTTAGAAAAAGAGTTAATTCCTAAATTATGTGGGTTTGGAGTTATATGAGCTTGAAATTAGGGCACCTGTCCAAAATACATTGCTTGGTTATAGTGGTTTAGCGCTTGGATATAGCGCTTTAACAACAGCTGAAGCTGGAACAAAGAGCTAACATGGAAAAAAAGGCACATGCTGCCCCCTTGTGGAAGGGAAAAATATTGCCAGAGGTCTGGCCAGTGCTTTATCGGCACCCCAGCAAGAAAAACCAAAACCTGAACAAATTTGGGAATGGCACTCTATGTCATATTTTCAATTCCCGAATAAATTCGGTAATAGCAGTGAATGAGTTTGTGACTTTATTTCTCAACTGTTCTGGAATATTTTAGGGATGGTGTAACATGGCTGCGGATGTGTTGTCCAAATAGATTTTGTCATTATACGTACTTTTGCAGTGATTTCATCATCTGACTTTGTTCTTTTGGTTTTGATTAGAATGGGGTTCAATTATGTTTTGCTTAGTTTTAAATAGACTCTCAACCACTTGTGTCTTGTCAAAGTGTTCTTCGTTGCTGGTCAGTTTGTATTTTGGTCCCCTGATTCCATTTAGTCCTCAACAATGTTCATTTACTGATCAGAGCATCGTCATCAAATGATGAGTAGTTTTACTTGATTTGAATCTTGCAGTGCCAATGACCATTTTATGTTTGGAGGGGCTTTTTAGCGAGCATCTTTATCTTAAGTTCATAAAGTTGCTTGTTCTGTAGCCACAGGGGGACACAAGTTAATGTCTTCTTATGCCGGTCCCAAGCCTGGATAAATACAGAGGGTTGTGTCAGGAAGGGCATCCGACGTAAAAGCTTGGCCAAAACAAACATGCGAATCAAACCTCTCAAGATGGAGGACACCAATTCATTGTGGCAACCCCTGAAGGGAAAAGCCGAAATGAAAAGAAGTTCATTATCCTATTGATCTCTTGTTTGTTATCTCAACCCTTATCAAACCTCGACGAGTCATGTTGTTTACTGTTTAGCAACTTTGAAGGGTGTGTGCGTGTGTACAACAGCCTTGCCTCATCCCTGGGTCGTCGTTTTTGGCTGAAACTGAAACTGAACCGATTTTTTTTGGCTCAAAACATGCCTGCAATATTTGGGGTGTGTGTACAAAGCATAGGCACAAGTGTGTGCGTGTAGTTGAATAACTCAATAGATTGACGCAATTGGTTGTACCCACTTCTGGGATTCAATGGAGCGTTATGTTCCTCAAATTGAGGCTATTATCGGATTTTCTCACCTCAGCCTCCAATCAGAGTCTACACCTAATGAAAGGGGAAAGCGTGACTCTGACTCTCTGCCAAGAGAATGACGGTGTAGGCGGGCGGGAACGGGATGTTAAGTGTGGGTGCGCGTGTCGTCATCACACACAGTGCAGAGCGGAGCGCCCACCCCCTCTCTTGCTCCTTCAGTTATTCTACTGCATCACCTCAGTCGGCTTCCATTGTTGCCAGCAGAGATTTTACATTCAGGCTTTAGGATGAGTTTGAGCTTCACACCTACCTTTTCTCTTCTCCTCCTTCTCAACTACGGCATAAACGCCATCCCCTCCCCGTTCCAGCTGGCTCCGGACACCCCGGCACCGGCCGAGCCCACTCCGACCCGGGCTGCGGCTCAGATGGACCCCTGCGAAGGTCAACCCTGTCTTAATGGGGGTCTCTGCCTGGCCCTTCTATCTCCAGGCGGGCCAAAGGACGGCTGGGAGTACACCTGCACGTGCGGTCAGAGCTTTGCCGGACGCAACTGTGAGGTCAGTGCCGAATTTGTCTTCATTTTAGAGAAAACAATGATGAAGAACACACATCGATGTTTCCGCGCCCTCGGACAAAACAGAATCATTCCTCATTTAAGGATCTGGTCTTGCTCCCGAGAGGTTAAAAGTCATCAGCAGCGAACAGACTGCCGAAGGAAACAATTACCCCAATGTGGCCCGCGACAAAAATGTAATATGCCTCCTCCCACCCCCTTAGATAGTCCAAGTTGGCCTCCCATTTACATTGTCATGTTACAATAAATTCAGTTTGAAATGTATTTATTAGGAGTAGAAATTTGTGATCAGCAAATATTTAAATACCTTAAAAACTGTCCAGTTCATATTCAGAAAGAATTTGGCTTTGGAGGAAAATGTGTCTGAATTGTAGAAAAATCGGGGATGGGGTCAAATTTTGCTTCAAAATTTCCACTCAAATGAAGACAATACATAAAGACTTGATCTTGGCTTTACTCCCTTGTGCTTTCTACTATCTTTGTGACTGCTGTATTTCCTGTATATGATAGTTGTCCATGTTAAGCGCTTTGTTACAGCTTCAGCTGTTGTTAAAACGCTAGATGTATCAATATGTATTGTATCGTATTGTAAGAATTTTGAAGTAGACATGACAGAAGCCCTGATTGGACCACCGTGCATTGACTTTGTCACCTGTGAAGTAAAATCTTCTGAAACATGTTTACTGCAATTAGCGTACAATCGATAAACAGGCCTCCTTACAATATTACAAATGCGCGACAATATTTCTGGTTTGTTGTACCGTTTTGAACAAAACACTGCCATGTAACTAGATAAATTCCTTGTGTTTTACTTACCCGGCCATTAATTTGTGTCCAACAAAAGAAAAATTATTTTCATGCGTACCGTAGAAGGACTAGCTTTTTATATAAAGGCCATGTGACATTACTGAGCTATGGAGGCGCAAGGGTTGCGTTGCTGTGGCAACAAGGGGGAAGTGTGCTAGGACGAACTCTCACTTGAGTTTTGTGTGTCTGCGTGTGTGTGTGTGTGTGTGTGTGTGTGTGTGTGTGTGTGTGTGTGTGTGTGTGTGTGTGTGTGTGTGTGTGTGATGAACACATTTGCAATGCATCATGGTTCATATTGTTTTGAATGTTTGAAATAAATAGAAAGCCCCAAATGGTAGTGAAGAAACCTTAGACCGGCTTCTTTCATCAGAAAAGTTAATTCCTAAATTATATGGGTCTGGAGTTATATGATCTTGAAAATGAGGGCGGCTGTCCAAAATACAATGCAATACAGTACAAAGTGGTTTATGTAGCGCTTTAACAACAGCAGAAGCTGGAACAACGTGCTAACATGGAAATTGGAGTAATGCTGCCCCGTTGTGGAAAAGAAAAAAAACGCGCTTTATCAGCATCCAAGCATTAAAAATCAAAACCCGAACAAATTTGGGAATAGCGCTCTACGTCATATTTTCAATTCCCGAATAAATTTGTGAATTAATTAATAGCCTGATTTGATTCTAACAAAATGGACGCCCATTATGTTAACGTGAAAGGGACACTCGACCAGAAATGGTGAGCCACATGCTCATTGAGTCGTCCTTTGATTCAAACCCACCACTCACCCCCTAAGTCCAATCCTCATGTAGAATTTTAAGTTGTGCTATCACTAAATTGAGTTTTTGCACTTAAAGTTGGTTTGCTGTTCAACAGTCTTGTGCCATCCTTGAATGTTTTCCCCTTTGTTTCCCTGCATGAGTTACTTAATTTTAATTGTTCATATACAAAGATCGATCTTTTCTTTATCCATTGAGTGTGTGATGTTCATCGGTTTCATATAAAATCAGACACATTTTGTCCATATAATGGCATTGTTGTCGTACATCGTTTTAGGAATGAAGCATTTAATGCCCGTGACACAAACTGCTTCCTTTCTTCCCCATATTAGTGATAATAATAATAATAATAATAATAATAATAATAATAATAATAATAATAATAATACATTTGATTTATAAGCGGCTTTCAAAATACAGTCACAGGACACGTTTTTCTGTGGGTGAGCAGTGAAAGCACACGCACTTGTGTTCACTCAACCTGGAACTGACTCAAATAGATAGAAAGCAAGCTAATAGATAACTACCCAGATAGATAGCTAGCTAGCTATATAGCTATAGTTAGTTAGCCAGATAGCTAGCTAGATATATAGCTAGCTATAAATAAATAAACAAACACTTTGGGTTACTGCAGTGGAAATGTTAACATGTTAGGTTATCATGGGCGCACAGAGGGGTGAACTACAGTTAAATAAAATATTCAAATGAACACACAATCGGCATTCCTCTATTATCTTCTTAAATTAACAATTCATTGAATTTCTAGAAAACACGATGATTGATATTGGACAGAATTCCAGCTCCATTTAGAGCAACTGTCCAGCAGCCCCTGTTCAAGGTCCCAGAGAACCAGAGTCTATCCTCCATGATTTAGTACAAGCAAAGGACGAATCCTGAAAATGTCCACTCACAAGGTGATAGGCCAAAATTGGGCCCTGTGCCATCGGAGTGTCCTCACTGAATGATGTGACACAAATACCAAAATATGTTGTCATTGAGCTGTTGCCCAAATACTTTGGCTCTTCTTCTGGATTGCTGCTGTCCACTTGAGGTCAAAATCAGCGGAGCACGGCTGCTGCTGCTAGCTGAATACAATAGTGAGCGCGTCTATGAGTCATGCCAAGGCCTAAAGAGAGAACCCACAAGCACCGCAGAGGATAAATGAGTCTGCTGCAGTGTGACGAGAGGAAAGCTGCAAGGTGAATGGCTGAACTTTAACTGACTCACCAACAGGTGGCAGCCATTAGGCCCCATTGGGTTTCTTTTCAACGACCACTAGCAGCATTCTTTTACATTAAAATATGCTTGTCTCTACAAAATGATGTATTGAACAAACAAGCCAAAAACAAATGTTTCCCTTGTTGTCCAGATATTATTTCTCAGAGCAGCTGCAATTAGCGTTGGTACCTCCACTATACGCTCCTCTTTCATCTAGAACTGCTTCATGTCATCACAAAGAGGGTACAGCAAGTCCTGAAGAATGAATGACTCTCTATGTCTTTTTTTTTGTCATATTGTCTTTGTGCTGTCATATTATTTGTTATTTAGTTTCTTTGTTGTTGTTGTCCTTTTGACTTCAAGATGGCGCCGCGAGAGTGGCTGCCTTTCCAGCAGCTCATGTATTTTGTTTTTCTACTTTCATTCCTTTCATCACTTTGTTGCTGTGAAATGTAAATTTCTCCACTGTGAGACTAATAAAGGCAAATCTAATCCAATCCAATAGTTGTCTGTTACTGTAACACGGTGCAACAAAATCTATCTCCATTTTATTGCACTTGAGCTGGTGGCCAACACAAACCTCAAGTCCGGACTAACTAGAATAATACATCTTTGCCCCCACAGACCCTGCCCTGTTCTTTCTTTCCATCCCTCTGCTTATTCATTCACCATGGAAACTGGAACAGCCGTCTATAAAGCCTTCATTTTGATTTGTGTCTTTGTGTTTGTGTAGTGGTACATCGTTCTGCGTCCAATTAAGTGAAGCTCACACTTCTGTCATCTCTTTGAAACTCTTTGCTTGTTAGTGAGTGGAATAAGAAAAAAAACATACTGTGCAACTTGTTTACTTCTTTTAACAAGAGGATTTTGGGGGGTGTTTGCTTCACTCGAAAGTCAAAGAACAAACATCTATATGTTCTATTAATGAAAAAAATGTGAAAAATAGCTCTCACTGTCGCGCTCGCTGCATGCGTTTGCTTTATAGATGTGCGGACTTGTGAGTCTTGATTTCCATTTCACACGTTAGCTAGACTTTTGATCTTAAGAAGTTCAAAAGGAGAAGGAAGTTATTTGATGCTTTTAATGTGGGTCCACTTTATACTGGAGATGATAGGCTGTGTTGTTGCTATGGTGATTACAGACCAGCTGCGTTAGTTCGGGGTAATATTGGTGGAATAGTTAAGACAGCTCTCAAATTGTGTTGGTGCTTGTATTTCTTTTCTTTAACTCGGTTTCATGGAACAATGACAAAATGGGTGTTTATTAATGTTTAAAGTGTCCACTTGAGCTCAAAAGGAGCTTTTTTTCCTTTTGTGTAAAACCATGTCATACTTTGTTCAGACATTAAAAAGGATTGCACCTGATTATATTCTTTCCCCGCCTTGTTACCCTTACCTCCGAAATTAAAATATCTTTCTTCACTCGTTCACTGCCAGACTTGCAAAAATGTGTCCACTCCAGTGCCAGGGTATTTCGTCATTGTTACGCGAATTCCAGGACCCACGGAATATTGAGTTTTAGGATTACATAAACATTCAATTCAGCATAAGAAATCTTAAACTATCTTCTTTCATCAGGAAAAAAGGTCTGGAGTTATATGAGCTTGAAATGAGGGCAGCTGTCTAAAATACAATGCAACACATACATATTGGTTCATATAGCACTTTAACAACAGCTAAAGCTGGAACAAAGCGCTAACATGGAAAAAAGGGAAATGCTGCCAGAGGTTTGGCCAGCGCTTTATCGGCACCTAAGCGAGAAAAACAAAA